>NC_065517.1:17388650-17490937 GCF_006386435.1 Epinephelus moara
CCAGGTAACGAGTATCATTAATACACGACGTGCCCCAGGCACAACATTTAGCTCCAAATCCACAAAACCAGCCTGAAAATGAAGGAAATATGAAACGATTACATTAGAGTCAATGGAGCACAGCTGTGTTGTTGTCAGACCCTGTCCTTCTTGTACAACGTACACTTAAGTGATGACAGGATCTGCAAGTGCTTAAATAAAAGTATATGAATTTCAACTGGATTATTTGAACTGCAAATATTCAATGTCTTCACTTGGAAAATTAAAGTGGCAGGGCGTTTCGGTGTGCTCCAGCAGTATTACACCTGAGTAACAGTACAGTCAGTGTTGAGATGTTCAGGCTGAGCAGCAGCTTCTCGCAAGGAAGCTGCAGTGTGCGACCCTCCAATGGACTATTCTTAGATCAGCTTTTCTGGGTCAAAACTACAACGTCTCACTTCTTCTTGCTGTCTCTCGCTACTCTACATCTCATATCTGTTTCTATTCCCTCTCTCATTAAAATAAATACTTGTTTGTCCTTTAAGTAAAATGTCTTAAAGCTATCGTCTTTAGACCCTGAAATATGCTTTTATTTTGAGTATGAATATCCAACGAACATTAAACATCTTAATTAAACTTGAAGAAACTGTTCCCATTTATCACTGGGATTATTTAATGAAGAAGTTTCTCTGACAGCCTACTTTCCCTCAACCTGCCCTATCTACCACTTTGTTTAATAATTTTCTGCATTTTCAAGAATGCCTTTTTCCCAGAGAAGCAGCACATTAAAAATAGGTCAATTTCATGCATCTTAAATTAAAAGTCTGAAGTTTACTGCCTTAAAAATATCACTACAAATTTGGATCAAAATATAGAATTTGAAGTCTAATTTATGGTAACAGGAAAATCATATTAGCAGCTCTCAGGAGTGTAAATCTAATAAACTGAGGCTGAAAATAAAATGCCTCCATGGCAAGCTGCCCAGATAAAGTCTGTGTGGGAAACACTCGGCTGTTTCTCTGCGATTTCTTTTGATCTTTTCATTTCTTTTGTAAGAAGCCAAACATAGATGTTGCATCGTCAGGCTTTACAGCAAATAGAGGAGGGGAACTTGGCCCTGGAGCAGGAGGATAATTGAATGAAAAACAAATACATTATTATTTTATACAATGAATGCATCTTTCACTCTTTGCTGCCTTTTGTTAGTGAAGGAAATTGCATTAAGGTCTTTCCTGTATCCTGCCAGCTGAAGTTCAGCCAGTCAGAATGTATGGTCAACAACAATGCCCACTGCCTCATGGGAACTACCGTCAGCAAAACACACAAACATACATGCACATACACACACATTGGGCCTCATGCAGCAACATTCTTTAACATAGTTTATCTTAATTGTCTGTTAAGAGAAAGAAAAAAATAGAAGTCAACGTCAGATGCACCAAACGTTCCTAACCATCCAAATCTGCTGTCATTAAAGTGTGCTGAATGATCATTAGTAACCTATTAGCATAGGTAACAGCCTCTAAACACTATACACAGGCAGGTGATGTGCTGTGTGCCAATACTCTGGCACATGCCCAAGAACTGGAGAGATGCCATAAACAAAGGCTGTAAGAAAAAGAACTCCAGGTGTAGTAGTGCAGTGAAATTGACATACTGTTAAATAAAATTAAACAAAGTAAACGTTAGGGTTAGGGGGTTAGGGTTAGGGATCGCTGCTTGTTCTCGCGATATTTTGGCCGCACTTTGGAACGCAGAGCTAAATGGTAAACAAACATGGCAGCACACCGGTAAGGTAAGACAACATGTTTACATGTCGTTTTCTACATGTTCTCTGACATTTATCCTAACGATATGAGGCGGTCTTTGTGGAAAAAAAGCTTGTTTAGTGGACTAACTTTGCACTTGAAGGGATGCCCGTTCACTTACGTTTTAACAGGTCTGACGCTACTATGCGCCCCGGCTGTATCTAGGCTAACGGCTAACATGCTAACTATTATTTTTATGTCACTAGTGACTTGAAACAGATTTAGGACGATAGGAGACAGGTTGAAATAAACCGAAATTTCCCTTTAAGTACAGAACTTGACTAAATGTACTTTGTTACATTCTCCGCGGGTCAGTTGAGGGACGCACAGTGACTGAAATAAAAACAAAATGGTTTTAAAAGCAGCGCTCTCGGCAATGTGAAACAGCTTAGCAGCCATTCATTTGTCACATGAAGTGGATCTGTGAGGTCTCTAGAAATGTGTTCCCTCTGTAAGACCTGGATGATCAAAGCATGTAAGAGCAGCATGTAAGTCATTCAGAAGCTGAACACACGCAATATCATCAAAGGGTTTTTATAGTCTTAACTGGGATGAATGGACCAACAGTATTTCATTAGTCCACAAATGTAATAATCCAATCATTATAATTACTGTAAAAATAACATAATCTAAATTTGATTATATTCATGGATTTTTTTATGTTCCTCAAGTTTAAGACTTGTGTGTCCTTATGTTGGACAAACAATTTGTGGAGATGTGTTACTCCTGGTAAGAGTGCTCTCGACCACTTGTAAAATGTTCTCTTCCCAAAAAGAAGAGAATCCCAGAAATCAATGGGTACTAACAAAAAAAAAGAACATATCCTAGATATGTACAAAAACAAGAGACATTTCATTCATATGTCACTAAGAAGGCATGAGGACCAGTGTGAGTACATATCAGCTTTTCATAATATACAATAATGGACACAAACAGACACACACACATACGGGCGTCGCATCATGGATAGAATGACTGTTTCCTGTTTATGTAGCTGACTTCCTGCCTAATTAGAGGAGGAAAACGTCTGGAAAGAGAGAGGTGGCCTGTGTGTGTCTTTGTGTGTGTGTGTGTGTGTGTGTGTGTGTGTGTGTGTGCGCGCGTGCATGCACATGTGTTGGCTAACGAACAGAAAGAGCTCCTAGCTGCTCACCATCTTTCAGCATGGAGGGCTGCATCCCTGAAATATTGATGCATCAACTCTGTGTGTGTCCATGTGTGCTTGTATGTAGCTTGTGTGTGTGTGTGTGTGTGTGTGTGTGTGTGTGTTCATGAGCTGACGCAGAATCCAGTCATGTGATCAGTGGAGACAGCAAAACCATTTCTTAAACAATCCATACTCCCCTGTCTCTCACACAAGCAGACAAACATACAGAGACAGAGAAATGTATGCACTTGAATTGAATATTAAATGTGTTTATCTTAAAAAGAAAGGAAATGATGGATGAGAGATGTAACATTTTGCTTACGTAACCACTGTAGCCTCATGAAATATACAAAACAATTATCACAACCTTTAAATAATAGATGTATCCATTTTTTTCCAACTGTATAAAGACTTCTGAGTACAAAATTAGTTAAAAACAAACCTTGCGTTTGAAAAGAAGAGACAAAAATCGATGCAGCAGAATGAGAGATATTGTCTTTTTTATTCCAGAAAAACCTCTTCCTTGTTATAACCTGATGCCTACATCACCCAAAAATCCAACTGGCAGGCACAAAAACATCTAGAGATCCTGGTTTGGGTTAAAATAAGGGCCTGTCCCAATACCCACACTTCCCCTAGAAATGCCCACTTGCACTTGGTTATGCGCGTTCACGTTTACGCTAGTGGTGTCCCAAAAGAGAACTGAGGTAGTGGAAGTGGTTTCCAACACTTAAAACCCGCCCTAGATTCCAAGGGAGCCCCGACCCACACTTACAATGAAGTGGAAGATGAAACACCTCGCGAAGTCAGCAGCGTCGGCAAGTTTTGGAAAACAATTTGTTACTGTACGATCGGAATGTAGGCTATACAAACAACAGATGGTTGGATTAGCGTAAACTCATCAGCAACTCGGTTGAACACAGCGTCAAAACATTTAAACAAACCGAACAAAATCGATCAGAACTAGAAGACATCGTAGGCGCCTCCTGTTGTCAGCGTTTCTTCCCCGTTGATTCATCAGACGGGGGAGAATAAACATAGCACACGCCACAACACAAGCCACATTTTCAAACCTGAATGATTACCGGTATCTTGTGTCGCTGCTACGCATGACGTATGCCTGCACGTCGGCCACGCCGATTTGCATGAAGTGGTGTCTCATTTCTTAGGGAAAGATCTCTACCCTATATTTATTTCCCACTTCCCTCATCAAGGGTTATCTCGCAAACGAGGGCACTCAATACCAAATGGAAGATTTAAGGGGTAGAAATGGGATTGGGCCTAAGTACTTTGTTTAAGTTAGGAAACTACTGTCAACATGGTTAAAACAATAACATTCATCCAATTTCTGTAACCGCTTATCCTGTTAGGCTGGAGCCTATCCCAGCTGACATTGGGCGAGAGGCAGGGTACACCCTGGACAGGTCACCAAACTATCACAGGGCTGACACATAGAGACAGACAACCATTCACACTCACATTCACACCTACGGCCAATTTAGAGTCACCAGTTAACCTGCATGTCTTTGGACTGTGGGAGGAAGCTGGAGCACCCGGAGGATGATGGCTGCTGGGCACATGAGGCTGAAGAATCCATGAAGATTAGCTGGTGATAGGGAGGTGGAGGGCACATACAACAGCAGAAAAAGACCCCTATTTAAAATGAGAGGCAGTAAGATGAGGCTAACAGTGTGTCCCTGTGCTGTTGGTTAACTGTGAATCAGCTGTCAGACAGCTGATGACTCAACTGACAGCCCTGCACAATGGCAGCTGGAAATAGTAAGCGAGCATGCACACAAGGAGCGAATGGCAGAAAGTATGAGGGATAAATTACAGGCATAAGCATGGAAAATGACAGTATAGTCTTCCTGAGTGAACTTTCACTAGAGCTTCATTAGTGTGAAAACTATTATACCCAGGTGCAGTTTCTTGTTCCATGCCAGAGTCCACTTGAAAAGGTGGTCACGAGTACAGTTTGCATCAGGTGTGAAAACCTGCTGTATGAGGACAAGGACGTGGACTACTATTTAACACGATTAGGAGTTGATGAGGAGAGTTTCGAAGGCGTTTCTCATCCTCTGAACTGTATGACTATAAGGAAATAAATAAAGAAGACAGGCGAGAGGGTCGTTCTCAACATCGTTTCCAAAATATAAACCATAGGAGACATAATGCAAATGTCAACTCCACTGTATGGGATTGAGAGCTTGCAATTAGCGTGCTTTTTCACACCAGCGACAACATAGACAAATGTCACATAGATGCAAGTGTACTTCTTTCTGGATTAATCTGGGTTACTTCTGGTCTTACATTGTGGTCTGCTGATTGCATGTCTCTTACTGGATCTCCTCATGTTTGTTGGATGCAGGAGATGACTGACAGTGAGTGAAAGTTAACCAGATTTCAGGCTTTAAGTCGTGGCTCCTTAAGTGGTTTTTGCATCGACCAGGACTGATGCAAAACAGATTCTCAGAGACAAGCTGACCTTTCTTCTCTTTTTCCCCTTTGTCTGTCTCTCTGTCTGTCATGCTCAGCGTCTTTCTACCTTCCCCTCTCCTCCTCTTCTTCTGTCTCTCTGTCTCTTCCCAGCAAGCTTCCTGTCTCTCCACTGCACACACGAGAGCCGTTGTCGTCACATTGTATTTATAACCCGCTCGCTCCCAGCAGGCCTGGCCTCGCTGCGATTGGCTGGCTGATGCGGATGAGCCAGCTCAATATGCAACACTTCCCATTCTCTTCACTTTTCCCATCAGGAAATGGATCAGTCACAGCCAAAAGAATTTGAGCACGCACTTATGGGCAGATTATACATACGCTCACAAATATGCAGGCTGGCACACACATGCACTCGCAAGCTCCAGGAAAAATGTGATGCATTTATAAATGCTTCAGTCTGCAGACTCTGCAGCTCAGACCTTCAGAGGTTCCTTCAACCATCATGGAGGATACAAGAAACGATTAGCCTTAATTGCTGCTTTCTGTTGTGGTCCTCCACCATACAGCACACCACAAACCATAACCTCAGTCAAACATACTGTACATGCAATAATGGCGTGCATGTTCCAGACTTTCTATATAATGATAAACAAAAATCTTTGGATTTCTGAGAAACCAACCTTTCAATGCTACTTTGACGATGCGGTTTGATGTGATCAGTGATTATTTTAGAATAAAGTAATGCAGTTTTATCCATCAAGCCTTTAAAACAGAGAGTACAAGATTTTTTGCACTACTTTGGTGGATTATCGGACTGTTTTTAATCAGTCAAAAGCAGTTCAGAACCCAAATTACATTGAGAAAAATCAATGACAGATGAGAAATAAGGCCAGTTGCATGCTTCTCGCCTCTTGGACCTGGCGTGTTCCTCTCAAAATTTAAAGCTTCAATCTGCAGCAGCCAGCAGCTGCTCCTTGTGGAAGATTGGCTCACTGATGTATGGTTCCAATAACTTCAGATAACCAATGTTTCTTTAAAGAAGGGAACCAAAGAAGCAAGTACAGAACAACACAATGTGCTGCACAGTAGCAACATACAGTCCAGTCTCTGTTAAACTAGGCAGACACAGTGCATTTATATTAATGTTGTACATTGTGATGACCCCCGATACATGTTTTAATCTGCCTTTCTGCACGGCCAGAACCTGCGACTTTTACGCTCACACTGTGCGAATCAGTCAGTGTTTGGAAGGTTACTTTTGAAACATGAAAGGTAAAGATTAAAAGTTACCCTGTAATAAAAATTACCTTTTAATTACTTTTACATGAATGGAGATTAAACATAAATATATGGTTTACTGGATTGGCACCAAGCAAAATATAGAGCTAAATTACATCTTGAACACACTTAAAGATGGTGGGGTTGTTTCCTGGTTTCCATGCTATCCTTGGGTTTGACATTGAGCATCTCAATGATGAAAGCATTTTCTATACTGGTAAACAAACCTAACTTTGCAGTACTAAAGGCGTTCTTGTTCGACGACATGGCCACCAGCCTTGGCATGGTCAGCTATTGTTTAGAGCAGTGGATCCCAACTGGTAGGATGTGGTCCAAAAGTGGGTCCATTCTGAATGGACCACAAGTAACCCACAAATGTGTCAAGTTTGTAAAAAACACACTTTATTTTGAAGTAGAGTGAATTTCTGACACAGAATTTTTATTTTGAAGTGCTGTCTCCTGCTGTAGAGTGAGTGACTAACAGATAGCTGCTTGACAGAGACAGCAAACTAGCTGGACGACATGGCCAAACACAAGTATGATGCTCAATATATTAAACTGCGTGGACCTTGAACTAATGACTAAGGAGAAAACTGGACCCTGTGGCTGAACCAGTTGAGAACCACTGGTTCAGAGCAATGTGCATTCATTTGATTGGCAGAGGAGAGGTAGTACAACTTTACTGCCATATGAATAGAACCTTTCTGGATGTAGAGAGATCTCCTTGTAAGCCATTTTTTCCTTGATGATGTTCACATATGTCCAAACAGCTTTGCTGACCCATGTGGAGGGAAATATGCCAGAAGAAGGCATTCCTGTCGTGGTAAAGATGCAGAGCAGCAAGATAATTGTTAGATTTTACATTTAAGCTTTTTACTGAGGAGAATAGATTCAGTAACCCCCTTTGTCATCAGCAACATTTTGATTAGTAATTTATGTAATTTAATTACATTTTTTTCTCATTAACTGTAGCTGATTACAAGTACATTTATTATTGTAATTTAAATATATAACTATGTTATGCGTAACTAGTTTATCCCAAACACTGAGGTCAGTTGAGATGCAGTCTGGTCTGCTGTAAGTGCAGGTCTATATCACCACAGTCTCAGACAAGACTACAGTTTTTTAGTGTAAAATACTACACCAGTTATATTAAAACAAGCAAACAACTTCAGAAGAGCTGCAAGACAGTCAACCAAAACTTTACACGTGCCACAAATACAACCGACCACCCAACAGCCAGATTATTGGTTGTTCATGAGACCTAATCAGGTGTTGTGAGCATACAAGCTATCAGGCTGAAATTCAGGCTGATTCTAAAATGTGTCGGTGGTGATTCAGTTTGGGGTATAAATCTGGCTTCTTCTTAAAAGTTGTAACAAGGAACGTCACACGTAGAAGTATCTCATCTAGATTAATCCACAGCAGCATTTACTACAGTGTTGGAGAGCAATGGCAACACCTGCACCGACAAGGAGATAAATATGTCGCTGCATGGACCTTGCTGAGAGTTTAAATCTATCTAAAGCACACTCACAAACACACACACACACACACACACACACTGTAAGATATTAAATCTGCTTTATTGATTGAGCATTTGAGAAACAGAGAGGACAAAATCTGAGCCTGCTGAGGACTGAGAGGTAGATGGAGGAAGGTTTTTAGAGAATATCAGACATCCTGACTGCATCTGTGTGCATCTGTGTGTGTGTGTGTGTGTGTGTGTGTGTGTGTGTGTGTGTGTGNTGTGTGTGTGTGTGTGTGTGTGTGTGTGTGTGCATCTGTGTGTGTGTGTATGTGTGTGTGTGTGTGTGAGAGAGAGACTGAAACATCAATCTGCTCGGAGGCCTGGAAACAGAATAATGACTCAAATGACAAGTGGCTCGTCTCTCATGTGATTGAAGGTCATTTGGACTCTTCACTGAGTCATCGCTCCTCCTCCTCCTCCTCCTCCTCCTCCTCCTCCTCCTCCTCCTCCTCCTCTTCCTCCTCCTCTTATGCCTTCCTTTCATTGTCACTTGTGACATCAGCTCAGATGTGAAATAGCTGCTTGACCTGAACGTTGAAAACCTGATGTTCTTGTCACAGTATACCGTGACTGTGGTAAATTTCAAGATAAGTTAATTTCCTTCTAGACGGTGGAATCAAATTGGTAATGACGTCGAAGCAGGATTTCTTTTGAGGTTGATGGTTTGAAATTGAGCCACATGGTACATTTAGTAGTCATTAGATCAGCTTTACATCATAGTACATGATCTTCATCAGCAGAGGGAGTTGTTATAGAAATATAAATGTTAGAATTTACACTTCTCTAAGCACTTAAAAGACTTCTCCACGTTAGCTTAAAACCTTTTTTATTGTTGTTCTTTGGACTATCCCCTGACTTTGAAATGTAAATTTGAAAATGTGTGGCACAGACTTAAATTAAAGGGGTCCCATTCTGCTTTTCCTTATTTTCTGTAAAGTGTTACAGTGTCAGACAACAAGATAACGTGTGTAAAAGCCCTCAGACCATTCTGTTTCCAGCATTTTTTTCTACTATGTCTACAAGCTGACTTCAAATCACGACTGATTTCTTTATATGGTCATCTGCTTCAGGCACGCTGCTGCAAGTATTTACATTACATACACTGCTACATGTAGCTACATGCTAACATCAGGGAAACATGTAATCATGGTTGTAGATGTAGTTAATTTCTCCCTGATTTCATCTTATATTCCTGCTGGAACAAGCTTTTATTGGTCATTTTTCACAGTAGAAAGTGCTGTCACAAACTGTTACAGTCATTCCCAGCTGCAATGCAGAGACACGGAGATGTGGAAGACTGGGAAACGCTGACCAATCAAAGCAAATTGGGCTTTTTTGGGAGGGGGGCTTAATGAGAAGGGTAATAAAATGGAGCATCTCAGACAGAGGGTGAATACAGATGTTCCAGCACAGACAGTACAAGGAAATTAAAGTATTTTTTAACAATAAAGCATGTAAACATGTTCCAGTAGAAATGCATTTAGACAACTCAAGCTGTCGTTTTGTGTGAGTGTAGTGACTAGTGCTTTTGTAATGTTGACGACAGTTAAACTAGCTTTATTAACTTAATTTCAATGGCACATGTTTTTCAGATGGGGACAAAGATTCTTTTTGGCAATGTGGCATTCTCCTGCAGCTGAGAGCACCACATGATTTCAACCACAAACACTGGTTAAGTGTTTGTTTCCCCAAACAGAGAACACTCCCGTGGTTAAAAAGCAAAAGAAACAGCTCATGTTTTTATTTTTTTATGAATTTTATTCACAAAACTGTTGACGTGAAGCTCCATCAGAGCATGATGCTCAACTTTCCCTCAAAAAATTGCAGTTCTTTAACACTTAATTTAGTGCAGTAGAAGAGCAAAGTGCACTTGTTTCCTTATATGAACTAAATTCTAGCAAGCTGTTTTTGGATAACTGCAAGATGTGTACAGTGAACCAAAACACTATTAGATTTTAATTGGATGTTGCTGCTTCTGTGAATTAAAAGTGGTGTTTTGAGACAGCTTCATGAACCCAGTGAGACTCACAGTGGATCTTGTTATATTTTACTACAGTTAAAACATGAATATGCATTTTCTGTGCCAGATAGCAGCACAATTTGTGTGCCTGGCTGAATGTAAAGTGTCAAGATGTCCATTTACTTCACAAAAGCCTGTATGTAAAGGATTTGCATCCCTCCAGCCAGCCTGTCAGAGGGGGAGAGACATGGGATGCATGAGAGACAAAACCTGTGACATGAATAAGCCCTTTAATGAAGCTGAAAGAATATGACAAAACACAAAGAGTAGCAAACCAGGCACACACACACACACATACATGCAGGACACAAAGACAGCTCCAAACAAAGAGTCTTTCTGTAAAGACCTGCTGCAGACGCATCGTCTCTGAAGGACTCCACTGTACTCTCTGCATGAGTCTGAGTGTGTGTGTGTGTTTCTGTGTGTGTGTGTATGCGCTAGTAATAGAGAATGTATAGGCTGCACACTGTTGACACACACACACTGTCTTTTTGTATAAAGTCCTGGGGCTGGAATGTGGCCAATACAAAATGGCCGTGGCCCCTGTTTGCCCTTTTTGGGCCCCCTTTATTTCTCTGTATCCCCTCCTCTTTTCCTTCTTCCTCTCTTCTCTCCCTCTCCTGTTTCTCGTCTCTCTTCTTCTCCGTGTTCATTTTAGATTTCTGCCCGCGGGACATATATCATGTGTGCGATCATATGTGTGTGTTTTTGTGTAATTCACCTTCAAGACAGATTGCATCACTGTGACCTCAGGCCTTTAATCTCCACGGTAACCAAAGGCGCCGTAACCAGAGGCATGAAATGATAATGATTCTTCGTCGGAGTTATGACACACATATGTAGTAAAATATGCAGCACAGATTTTCCTTTTAAAAGGTAGAAGTGATAACTAGAAAGCACTCAGAGAGAGCAATGCTTCATACTTGTTTTAATCATAGGAAATGTTTACACATTATCAATCTGACATAAACAATAATTGTATTCATGTGTCAAATACTTTTTTAATTTGCTAAGTGCCCTAGTCTTTGAGAAGTCACAGAAAGTGTTGAGCGTGGGCGTACTAACATGTTCACATTAACAATGCCAACATACTGGAGCCAGGCAGGTGCAGTGTTTACCATGGTAACCATCTTAGTCAACCCAGTTGCCAGAAAAAATGTTTATTCAAACCATTGATACATTACATTTCCATGTTATTTATCAGATTCTTTACACTTGAACAATGATGTGGATAAAGTGTGGTTAAATTTCTAGTCAAAAAACACTGGTTTGGAAAAGTTTGACACTCTGGTGGCACTAGATAGAAAGTCAGTCATCAAAGTAAGTCAGATCCATCCTCTGGGAGCTATAAATGTCTGTATACAATTTCATAGCAATCCATCTAATAGTTGTTGAGATATCTCAGTCTGGACCAAAGTGATTATCAGACACTTTTAAAAGTGATTCATGTCTGCGACGCTTTAGCCGAGCTCAGCTTGTTGTCGGATGGTGTCATCATGGATGTTAATCTGCCCACTTCCAGCTCCGTCTGCCTCATCAGCACAATGTCTGCACTGACTGCAGCTTCAACACACACACACACACACACACACACACACACACACACACACACACACTTGACTGTAGGATATCCAAATGAACTTAGTTTGACCTCAAAAAAGACACTCACTGCTTGTCCTTGAAGTATATTTATAGACACATTTTCTAGTTTTGTTTCTATCAGTTATTAATGCCAGCTACAGCACATTTCTGTTCCTGGATCATGATGTCAGTAGAATAGAATGATAGAAACTCAGTCTCACAAATATTATGACTTTTTCCTTGTCAAATTAAAACTATACTAAAATATTACAAATTTATCTTTTAACATAATGACTGTTTTCTGAGAAATTGATGACTTTTTTGTAATATTAGGACTTTTTTTAAAATAATATTTAAAAATAATTCTCAGAATCTCTGATTTTTTCACTAACAGATTCCCACTCCGCCATGGTGTCCTCAAAACCATGTGTTTGACCGCTGCATCCTGCAATAACCAAACAGTGATGCTCAGAGTAGTCACCAAAATACAGAAACTGCATTTACAATTGACAGTTTTACTTTAATACATTTAAAATCTCCAGATAACTTCAGCAGTTATTGTTTTATAAAATGTTACTACCTACTTACTCAGGTTTCATTTTATAGCATCTATAGCTGACCTTATAAAGTATGAAGTATAAAAAAAAGAACTGAAAAATAATTTTTTTAATATATAGTAACAGATTTGTCAAAGTCTGGACGCATTGCTTATTTACAAGCATTGCAGCTGCTATAGGGACACAATACAGCTTCTTCATCATAAATATGACCCCACATGTTCTGTTTTTTCCCTCAGGCGATGGAGAGCAAGCTTCTGGTTGGTGGAAAGAACATCATCGATCACACCAACGAGCAGCAGAAGATGCTGGAGATGAAGAGGCAAGAGATTGCTGAGCAGGTAAACCTGTGTGTTCTCCTGAAAAATAACAGTTAGTTGAGCTCTAAATGGATATGGATGTTTTGTTTTCTGACCTGATCCTTAAATATAAAATGATATCAGAATATATGCCGATAGAAAGACAGAAAGTTGACATTTTAGGTAATGCTTTCAGACGCGCAGGGAGAGGGAGATACAGCAGCAGATGTTGGTCCGAGACGAAGAGACCGTGGAGCTGAGAGAGACATTCACTTCTCTGCAGCAGGAGGTGGAGGCCAAGACCAAGAAGCTCAAAAAGGTACACAGACACTACACATGCAACAACATGTAAAATTCAAATAAGAATCACGTTTACATAAACCCACAAACATGCTCAGACATATAGATTTATATTTACATGCACACACACCTTTCTTTTTGTTCCTAATGTCAGTATATCCCTCTTTACCCCTCTTTGACCCCTGACCTGGATCCCAATGACCCCCTGCTTCGGACACTTGCTCCCTCCGGACACACTTAAATCTCAGTACCTCAAGGTTTGTCCTGCCGTCCCTGACCTTTCCCCTCCCTCCGTCAATCCCTATCGTCACTTTCTGTCTTGGGCCTCTTCACGTTTCCCGTGCTAACCTTCTCAACCTGTTTCCCCCTCCTTGTCACATGGCTCAGGATCTCCCAGCAGTAACTCACGCCTAAATCCCTCAGTGCAAACCCTAAAACAACACTGTGGACCTTGTGAACCCCCCCTCCTCCACTCTACTCGTCTCCCAACCCGTTGCACGGCCAGCAGGACTAACCCCAAGTGTGTGTGTGGTTGGTGACAATGTGATTAATCAGCCTGTGTTGATCTTTGCTCTCCTGATGCCCTGACATGTGTCATGTACCCTTCTCTCGCTGCATGGTGCTGTCTCTCTGAGGATCAGGAGGACAATAAATATTAGAAGTGTTCACACTGTTATTTCAGAGCTCACAGGGCTCCTGTTACTGCTGAAAAGAGTGGTTGATAGTAGTTAGATACTACTTCTTAAACCAGAGGTCAGACTGATTGTGTTTTCTCTTACAAGTTTCAATCATTGAAGGATATTGTGGATGGTGAAAACAAAATTAAAGACACCCCTGTGGCGGTAATGCACCAGCAAGGGCAATGAGTAAGAGGAGTTTTAGCTAGTGCACATGGATGCAAACATAAACCTGCTTTGCAAATGTTTT
Organism: Epinephelus moara; assembly: GCF_006386435.1. Classification (NCBI taxonomy): domain Eukaryota; kingdom Metazoa; phylum Chordata; class Actinopteri; order Perciformes; family Serranidae; genus Epinephelus; species Epinephelus moara. The sequence goes on from NC_065517.1 coordinate 17,402,514, forward strand.
ATGAGGGAGGAAATACATTCAACATATTGTCTACAACTCGAGGATATACACAAAGCAAACAATTATTTGTCTGTTTACAAGACAGCTTGGCACTTTAAATGTTTGAAGGAAAGGCTCAGTGATATTTTCCTTTTCGGTAACAGACAATAACACTGAGCAAACCTGCTGCTCGGCACAATCTCTGCAGTTGCACAGGAGCAGTCTCCTATTTCATCATGCAACAAGGTGAACTTATCCCGTCAGTGCTCAATTTTACAAAGTGAATGAAAACATGAAACAGACTTACTTTAAGGAATAAAATTAAAGAAATATTTCACTGCTGGAAAGATGATATTTTCATAAAACGGGGCTGTCTATGCAGAGGCAAATACATTTGAAATTGGAGCTACATGACCAGAAAAAAACAGAGGAAAGGGGCTGTGGGATCCACTTTTGCTCAAGAGGTAGAAAACCTACAACTACCAGAATGCACTGCGCCGCAGACCAGTAAACGCTCCTGCTAGTTGGTGGGTGATGTCATTCAAGCTTGGCTGTTTGGACACAGGAAACAATATGGCAGCCAGCTGGTAACAAATGATCTTTTATTACATGTAAACAGTGCACTGAAATATGTTTCTGAGAATATTTTAGGCAAGAAATAGGCAACGCAGTGACATAATCTTGGTTTATATTTGATCAGCACTGCCTAGTTTAACAGTTTGAGCACATTTTTTTCGGCCTCTGTTTTAACAATTTAGGATAGTGGTTCCCAACTGGTGGGTCGTGGTCCAAAAGTGGGTTGTGGTACTGTAACTGTAAGTACTGTAAATTCCAGCACAGAGCTCTTATTTTGAAGTGCCATTTCCTGCTGTAGAGTGAGTGACTAACAGAAAGCTACTTATTAAAACTGTGTGGACCTCGAATTAATTACTCTGGACCCCATGACTGGACCAGTTGGGAACCACTGGTGTAGAAAACAGTGTGCAGTCCACTTCCTGGTCACAATTTCTCGTATTACAGCCAAACAGTGCACTAAAATATGTTTCTTAAGACGTGTTAGGCAAGAAATAGACAATACAGTGACAGAATCTCGGTTTATATTTGATCAGTGCTGTATACTTTTAGAGTTTAATTTGAGTTTGAAAGAGACAAAGGGGCAGGTCTTTCTCTTGATCCGTTTCTTTAGCCTTTGTCTCTGTGGTGGTGGACATACATAAACCCGGAAGTACAATCTGTAGTTTGATCAACAGCCCTAGAGCCAGCTAAAATTTAAGCAAGGAGATCTGGGTCCTGGTAAGATGGAGGGAAGTTTACCACAGTTCATTTACACATACGACCCACATTGTTGTGATACAAAGCTGGTTGAAAATTGGCAAAGTATCCCTTTAAATTACAATACAGCCCAATCATGTACAATACATCCATCACTAAACTATCAATTAAAAGTTTTATTTGAAAGACAAGAATCATCTTCTCACAGGCAACACTTGGAGGACAGTTGCACTTATGTTTTCAGTTGATAGTAAACTGAATAAAGGAGGAATGTTGCTCACAGTCTGAACTCAAGGAAAGAGTAAACCAAGACATCAGAGAAATACCCATGAATATTGTAGCCCTGGTGTACTGTTTTTATTGCATGGGCCACATGTTTGTATTATTTTGAGTACTTTTTGTATCCTTAAAAAGAAGTTAAGACTCAAACTGCGAGTGAATGAACTTGCAGTGTCATCTCTCAGGCTAACTACACCAGGGCTAAAGTCAGGATTAGCCTACTTGTTTAAAGCTGGCACAGTCAAAGCATGAACAGTGTGAAAGCTCAGGAGCGCAGGAGGAAAGAGGAGGAAAAGAGCCAGAGAGAGGGAGAGGGCCGCCGCGTTGCCGTGCTCCTATTGGCTGCCCGTTTCTCCTGACACCAGTGCCTCCAGTGCTGTTGCTACGGGCAACCAAGCTACAGTTCATCAGCGACTACACTGCACTGGGTGACATCTCTCCTCTTCACCCTCTCTGTTTGTGTGTGTCTCTCTCCTCGTAGCTGTATGCCAAGCTTCAGTGCATCAAAGCGGAGATCCAGGACGTGAACGACGAGCACGTGAGGAGCCGACAGGAGCTGGAACAAACTCAGAACGAGCTCACCAGAGAGCTCAAGTTCAAGTGAGTCGCACAAACATGCAGAGGAGGCGGCAGAATCAGCAAATATATCTGAATGGTTCAGCAAACACATCAGATACATGCACGCTGCATAGAGATGACATTACTGGAAACACAGAGAGATGCTGAGAGATGTTATACACTGTTAAATCAGAGTCATAAAACAACTCGACAATGCCTCATTTATTAGCACTTTTGCTAACATGACATAATTTGCGTACACACAAGCAGCAGGGTAAATTTGTACCAAAATGAAACAACCAGAAAAACTTGAACTGCATGTTTGTTTTCACTTGTTTGTCATTAGGTTCTCTTGTGAAATGTTTCAGTAAACTTTCCCCAGAGCTAATTCTCTGGCAAAAAGACACAAGTAAACCTGAGAGGAAGGGAAGATAAGCTTCTTCATATTTTGATATTGACTGACTTGTTTGATCACTGAGCATCACCTGTTAGTGGACCTTCAGACCAAAAACAATTGTGCGTATGTAATTATAAGGGGGCTGTTATGGTGGCAGCATGTTGCTTCAGGTACCATTGTGACAATGAAAAAGAAAGTTTGAGTAATAGATCCAGTGGTCTGACACTCATCAGACACCAACACAGCAACTGTTTTATCTTTATCTCTTAAAAAAATCTTGCTAACTGTAATGTTGACAGTTTACTGGCAACAAAGCACTTTTGTATCTTCATTGTTCCATGTTTCTCAGCAGACATTTTGACTTGTTATAGCACTTTGTATGAAGAGTTATATTTGCAAAACCTACTGTCTCAGATGCAGGTGCTTTGGAAAATATCACTTGAGTCCTCGAACAGAAAATCTCACACACTTATCTTGCTCTTACATTTCGGTCCTACTGGACCTTCTTCAAGAGTGTTCAACAAACACACTCTTGAGACTCTTGAAGAAGGTCCAGTAGGACCGAAATGTTAGTGTAACTAATAAATTGTGAAGCTGAGCAAGAGCAGTGTGCAGGATTTTCTGTTCAAAGACTTTTTATAGCCAAAAAAGCACAGGTGGAGCTATTAACATTCATCTCAAGTGCTATATCGTAGGCAACTGGACTTTGAGTTTCTTGAGGACGTTTCACCTCACATCCCAGAGGCTTCTCTAGCTCTAACGGACTGGTGCAGAGTCGCAGGCTTTGAACTCCGTTTGGTGTGAACCTGTCACATGTGAGCTCTGAGTTTCAGAGTAGACTGAAACTCCGAAACAGCGAAACGTCTTCAAGAAACTCAAGCAAGTCCAGTTGCCCACAATATAGCACTTAAGATTGGGGGCATGGCCCCTCTGATACTATAGCTGCCCCCCTGGCGAAAACAATTGGAGGCTGATATTACTGTCTGTAATACGCTGTGGCACGCTCACTTTTAAGCTAGAAGGTAGTGGTATCTTGTAAAATTGGACATCCTAAGGCACCCATTGGAACCAACCATGTTGGCATGGCTTGTCGAGAAGGGTGCTACATAACACTCCAAATTTAGGCTAAATTTTGATGAGGGAACAACTGGCATGGCCATTTTCAAAGTGGTCTCTTGAACTCTCACCTCAAGATACCTGAATGAAAATGGGTTCTATAGGTACCTACGAGTATCCGCTAAACTTAAGAAGGCTTGTTCCTAGTAAATGTTTTGTTCCTTACAATCAATAGGCTCCTTTAAGTTAAAGCTGTATATTTGTTTTTGTAAGCAGCCTATTTGAAAAACAGTGAATTACTGAACACATGTATAGACACATACAAAACACATGAAAACAGTATTTATGTTGTGGAGCTAGTATTCGTCTGTGCACATCAGATACTTGTAACATTACTGTAAAATAAGAAACCAAAGTCTGTCAGTATGCGATTCCTTCCTCTCCATGTTGACATAGTTTTCAACTAATCGATATACTTTAACAGCATTATTTAATTCCATAATTTTGGCCATATAGTGTATTTCAAAATGTAAGAGTAATCCATATCAACATTTCACATATCAAATAGATCTATCATAACTTGGATTGTTCCCCATTTGTATGTCGTTAATGCTCTTAAGGTGCAAAAGAGGATCAATTTATTTTATGTCCAAACAGACAAAAAAGGGACTACAGTGTGAGAAAAAAGAAAACTAGCAAACACCTCAGACACAATGTAACTCCACAGACATAAACATAAACCCGTTGTGTTCTGCACATGTAGGTATCTGATCATAGAGAACTTCATCCCTCCAGAGGAGAAGAATAAGATCATGAACAGACTGACCTTTGACCCCGAGGAGGATCAGTGGAAGTTTCAGCCTCTTGTTCCAGCTGAAAGGTCAGTGTGGATTCAAGATATTGGGATGTTATTCCCATTTGGGGCCTTCGGGTATAAATAATGGACTCAGAAATGTGTTTAATTGCAGTCGGGTTCACAACCTTTTGACCTTCCTGCTCTCTGTTGTCACTGGCTATTCTCTTCTTGTTTCTTTGCAGTAATCCTCCCCCACAATTACAGCAGAAACAGGCTTTTACAGTGTTGATGTGATGTCGTTCACAGCTGGAGAGAAAACCAGATTTTACTTCTTTTGTACAAGAGCTTCATGAAGATGTATTTTGGCCTTTATCGACCTTGATCTCTCAGTGATCGCCCTCCTCTCTCTTCCTCTATTCAGTAAATCCTCACAGATGAAGAAAAGGCCGGCATCTGCAGTCGGATACAAACGACCAATCAGCCAGTACGCCAGGGTTGCCATAGCGATGGGACCTCACTCCAGATACAGGGTTGGTGTGTGTGTGTGTGTATGTGTGTGAGTGGTGAAACTAGCCAGATGTGGTTATACGCAGGGCATACAGTCAAGGAATAGCTAACACTGCTGATGTGCTGATGCTGAAGATTATTAAAGGAACACTCCACCAAAAATCTAGCTTTTGTGTATCTAAAAACCGCACAGATTGCCTTCAAATATTCAGTAAAAACTAAACAAAAGTGATCTCTCATTTCTTTGTACTTCAACTAAATAAAATCTACCACTAATTACACATTTAAACAGCTCTCAAATACAAAAAATGTACCATGGGATCTATATATAAATCAATAGGTGATTTCCTTCTTTCAGAAAAATCCTAAATGATTGAGTTGTTTTTTTCCACCTGGACCTTTATGCTCTGCCATTTCTCCTCTAATCATCACGCTGTAACCTGTGACAGGCTGTTATGATACCAGAACTATCGCACAACCACATGTATGTAGTTTTTTTGTCGATCCACGAGCATCACGTAGGTTTACATTAACAAAGGTTTATGACAAAATCACTTGATGACAGCGACTCCCATGTGCGCACAGTGAGAGAGGAGAGAGAGAGACGCTGTGCTGCTGCCAGAGGAGCCGCTGAATGAGTTCCCTCTGAGCGGTAACTCACTAAAAGAGTCTGAGAAGACCGGGGCTGTTCATAAAACATTCAGGACACAGTTTATTCCACACTACTCAAGCTGCTCCTCTTTTTGGAACCCTGTCTGTAAAAAATTTTGCTTACAGCCATTCTTATAGTTGCCATGGGTAACAGTATGACGTCAATATGTCAACAAGTTGAAATATTGTGAGTATCACAATATAAATTTTCATATTAAAAATGACTGGTATTATCGTGAACAAGATGATATGGCACACCCCTACTTTACGCTTTTAGAAATGGGGATGAAACCTTTGTTTTATTTCATCATGATAATAATATTAACAATAAGAATTTGTAGAGCATTGCGTTAGCAAGAGGCACAAAGTGATTTCCACAGATAATGAGAGGACTTGAGCAACAGTAAAACCTCGACAAGAGGTAGAAAGCACTAATGAATCATACAACATTTCAGATGAGATTTGCAAACAGCAGCAGGGATGTCAGCAGGGGTGATTCTAAGTGGAGCCAAGGTGCCAGTACACCTAAAGGACCCATACTGGCAACAAAGAGAGGGCTTTTAGAACAAGACGGATTTAAAAGTGCACTTACCTACTATACTAGAGCATGCAAATTCTTGTATGTAGTATAATAGTACTTTAAAATTAATTATTAGAGATTTGCAGCGAGTGCTTTGCAGCTACGATTGGTGTGACGTTACATCTTTCATATTAATGTGTGTGCAGGCTGAGAACATCATGTTCCTGGAGCTCGACATGACCCCTCCAAACACCGCCTCACTGGATCGATCAGCGGAGTCGGAGCCGAACCAAAGTCACTCTGTGGACAACTCGCCCACCAAGGACAGAGGTGTCCGCAAGTCTCGATCCTGGTGAGTCTGAACCCCCCTGAACCAGATATATACTTGATATTTACCAGCGGTGACAGCTGGGTTGGGCTGTGAGTGTGTGTGTGTCATCATAGCAAAATGTGGTCAAAATGAGGCATCTACTTTAGCAGGAGCTACAGATGCAGTTTTAAGTACTTTGGCAGGTGTTTATATAGCCGTCTTTGGTGTTTGCCAGTTTTTCCCAACTCATCCATTATGATTTATAGCATCCATTGATACAAACTACACTTTATTTTGTATGTGAGAAACCTGCTTTGTTGGGCTGCGTCTGACTAGTGTAAATGGTTTAGCGTCAGTGCATCTTCAAATGGGATTATTCAGGATTAGACACACCCTCTGTAGGCGGTCCTAATCTGATGGTTTATCTGTCATTTGCTCAGCAGCCTATAATCTCAGTGTTGCTGGATAATCTTATTAACCTGTGTATAAACTGTATGTAAAGACAGAGATTATACATTATCCATATTTTGATTTTAATGTTTACTTATTTGTGTTTGTTTGTTTTTCTGCAGGTGCCAGACCCCAAAATCCATCACCTCCTCTTCTTCTAATGTTTCCCTGGCAGCGTGTCACACTGCCACACCCATGACGGCGCAGTAAAGCTTTAGTCAAGAGGAGTTTTTTAATTGTTATTTATTTTATTCCTCTGCTTCCTCTTTGTTTTTTTCTCTCTTTACGTTTTGGCCAGTGATCCTCTGAAAGACTTCCACAGCTGGGACACAAACACACACCTCCACCTGTGCTAAATCCAGACAGGTGACAGACTACATTAAAGAGAAACGAGGAGGTGATGTTCAGGACAGGAAACTAAATGACCTGATGAACCTCAGAAACTCTGTAAAACACCACTTCCTCCTGTTCTGCGGATGTAAAGACCCACCAGGACCCTTTCTTCCTTTGCATGTTTGAACCTCGAATCATCCTTTTAAGGCTCTGTGTGTGTGTGTGTGTGTGTGTGTGTGTGTGTACAGGGCTGTATGATTGCCTGTTTGTGTGTCTAATACAGATCTGAAAGCTCACAAACTGCTTGAATCCCCTGTAAGATATCAGTGTACATATTTCATGTATTGGTGGGGGGCGGGGCTTCAGGGGCAGGTTTGGTCTGTATTCTGTGTAAAAGTGGAGACCGTCGGATAAGAAATGAACGAAGTCAGTAGAAAGTATTGATGTAACATATGATGTGTTGTGTTGTTGGTCAGATGAGGTGCTCTGAAACCTAAATGATGACCTTTATTACACCTGTTGTCTCATTATTCCTCCACCGTGTCTGATTTAAAAAGCAAAACTTTAATTATCTCATTAAAATGAAAAAACAATGAGATGTATCACACTTCAAAAAATTATTTTACCAGAATTTTATATTGGTAAACATACATGGGTATTAAAATCAGGAATCGTGACACCACAGCTCTGTCAGATCAGTGTCCAGTTGTTAAATAATGGTAAAAACATTACTTAAATGAGAGGAAAAACATGAGTTTGACCAAAAATAAATCTTTTTCTGGAGCTGGGTGGAAATTAGATTATGTCCATCCAATGCAGGACACCATAATGTTGTTAAAACCTCAGAGATAATGTAATAAGTGTAATAAGTAATATGTTTTTTTGGCCAAATCAGGACTAATTCTGTACCCTACGTTACCACGTAACTCACCAGTGCAACTCGACCATGGCATGACTGACTACAAAACACTTGAACATAAAGGATATTTTTTTCTCTTGTATGTGTGACCACTACCCAGAATTTAAGAAGCAATGGACTAAGTGGAAAAAATTAGTCTCATTTTGTTTTATGGTGTGCTGGCCCTCAGGACATCTTGTCATGCATTTTCCATTCAAAGAGGAAGTTCTCTTTGTGCCCTCAGATTGAGACGGAGGACCAAACAAACCCTGGTCTCTCCTCTGATTGGGAACCAGCTAAACAACTGTTGAATCAGCAAACAGAAACACTTTGTCTTAATGATGATGACACTTATTTAAGTGTTTTACTTAAAAAACTTAGTCACACACTCAAAGATACCTGAAGTTTAATTAAAGGCATACTTCACCCACAATTTGATCTTTTGTGTATCAATTACTCCGGTAAACGAATAATCCAAAAACAGCAAACTTTCTTGATGAATTGGAGTAAAGCAGGGTTTATACTTGTGCATCAGCTCTATATAGAGCCTACGCCCTAGCCTATGCACGTGGCCTACTCTGTTGTGAGCATCTAAACTTGTGCTGTGGTGTGTCTGTGTCGTGCTGCAGTTACACCTCCAAAACACTAGTCGGTGTCAGGGTTTCTGTGAAGTGCTGATAAGTTAATTCAAAACACACCTTAAACACACATTAAACGGCTTAAGATAGACAATTTCAAACACAAGTACACAAATCAGCTTCACCATAACTCGCAGCATTCACAGACAAAGCACTTGTGTTAATCCGGACACATTTTCCCCACAAATACAACACGCTAATGTTATTAGCACAAGCCTATGGCATTTTACATTGTAGAAACTAGCTTAGGGGCTAGAGGACTTTTCCTCTACTCATATGAAGCCAGGGACAACAGCAACATTAAACAAAGGTAACGTTACAAAATTCGGCTCCATTACAACTCACAAGGTTCACTGACAAAACAACTGTCTTATGCTAAACATGCTTTCCAAACAAATACCACATGCTTACGTTATTAGCACAAGCCTATGGCATTTTACATTCTATAAATTAGCCTAGCGGTGATTCCCTCTACTCATATGAAGCCAGGATAAATCACACACAAGACTTAAAATTCTATTTTAGTGGAGGCTTTACTGTCTTCACAATTTATTGTTTCTTACCTGTGATAATAAAGTAAAAAAGCTTCATTTCCACTGAGGGAAATGGTGTCAGCTCACAGAAAAAGTCAGGAGGTCTGTGTCGCTGTGATGTGTAGTTACATTTCTGGGGAGGTGCACATCAGGCTATGGCGTAGGGTACTGAGTATGCTCAACATCAACGCAGAGCCTCCACCGTATGTGCAGCGTTGATTTAATGCAGAAGTATAAATCCCGCTAAAGACGGGACTACCATTAACCACAGCAAAATCAAAAACATCCCTTTACAAACTCCGACACAACTTGTACAATACAATCCAAGTCTCATTTATCCAGTTGTGTTTTAATATAGTTTTGCTGCAGTTTTTCTCTGTTTTTGGGTTCCCCATTCACCGTGGAGGCGTGCAAGAAAAACAAATTTTCTAAATGAATTCAGCGTAATACTCAGTGAGTAATGGATTTACAAATTGTCATTTTGTGGCTGAAGTATTCCTTTAATGAAAAAAAAATGCTTCAATCATTCACTCACCTAATATTAGACTAATACACGTGTGATGATAATGAAGACTAGAGCTTGAGCATACAGTACAGTAAGTACTGAACATACACAGTAAAACACACCTGCTTAAAGGTCGACTGTTGAAGTTGAAGTGTACCTCAGTGACTTGTTTAGACAGCAGCCTGCAGTCAGGTGTGTACAGTTTAGTGTCACTGGGTTCTTTTACTTGCTAGAGGTTAAGAGCAGCAGACAGTGGGGGTCAGGCTGACTAATTATCACTGTATTATTCATGCCACAGATCCAGTTGCAGCTGAACCCCCCTGATAGATGGAGGAGAGCGCAGAGCAGCCCTTTATCAGTGTATAAAACAACATTTATTACCAATGTTCAGCAGATCTGTTTTGTTTTTAACCATTTTTTTACGTGACTTTTACTCCCATTGTGTACAAAATGTTTCATGACCCAAACATGAACCATATCATTGGTAATATCTGATTATGTCTCAGAAATGTGCTTGTGGAAGTTAACTGAGATGTCAGTCCTGGATTATTTAAGGGATGCAACAGTTTTGGAGACCAAAATGACATCTTCAAATTGCTTTTTTTTTGTCCTCAAAACTGCAAATCCTCACATTTGGGAAGATAGAGCCAGAAAATATTTGACATTTTGTTGTAAAGGAGAGGTTCTTTTTCACACTCATTCTCAGCAAACACTGAAGCCTACTCAGAAATATAAACGCAATGAGAGGGGAAAGGGTTAAAATGTGGCAATAATTACAGTCAGATGCTGAATTCAGTGAATTTTAAATCTGTGTTAACCCACTTCCTTCCCCGTCTCAGCCGTTTACAGATGCACACTGACGATTGTGTGTTTAGTCATCGCTTTCTGGGTCCATAATTGCCCCAGTTTGTTATTAAAAAAAAATGACTCGAAATGCTCTGAGGCTTAATGAAATCATGTCTAGTCAAGTGAAGTGAAGTACATGCAACTGTACCATTAGTAAATTAAATTTGATATTCAGCCCAAATAGAAAAGATATTGTATATTTATTTGGAAATAAGAGCGTCAATCAGGCTACATTTCATGGTGCTGTTAATCAGAAAAAGACCTTAGAATATTAATTATTCAAGCAAATGTATGTCTACAATGCCATAAAGAGTTTTGTCTGCTGTATTCTGATATTTTTCCCTGCGTAATGCAGCGTTACACATCTGTACTGCCTCAAACTATCAATGAATTATGATCTAAAATGGTAGGGCAGACAGTGATGCAAGGACGAACCTGATTTGGTTAAATTACTTAGAATAACAGCCTCTAAACGTTGCTCATTTATTCACATTTTGTCATATTAGTCAGTAAAATCATCCATGTACTCTCTCATTTGTGTCAGGGCTGTAAAATATTGTATAAATGTGTGTGCGTGAGGGCTGTGGGGGCGGGGGAGGTGGAGAGGAGAGAATGCCGGAGAGGAGGGGGGATGGATGGATGGATGCAGGGATCCAAAGACAATCAGGAAGTGACTGTGGAGGAGGTGGATACTGAGCCTGTTTCCATGGTAACCTGCCGGTGAAGTGTGTTGGGATGGGGGATGGAGGGGGAAGTTGTGTATCTATATGTATATGGAGCAAGGTGGGCCATTCGAGCTGAGCTCATGTCTGGCTGACAACAACAAAAAAAAATCAAATAAAGACGCTGTGACAGGCGCCTGCTGGTCGATCAGTCATGTTTAAATGCCTCTGATCAATAGTTAGATATTTGTGTCGGGTTATTGTGTGTGTGAGAGATCACCCTCAAGAGCAATAATGTTTAATTTGATTTCATTTCATTAAGATCCCTGTGAGCTTCATTAGAGCTGCTCTTCCTGTGGCCCACATTTCATGCAACATTTATGATACCATCCAAAATCTCATTACAGCAACTCCACACACACCAGCTAACAGTCACACACAAACAATACATGCTGCAAAAATATATATAATACACCAACTTGCTCTAAAACGTAGCATTTTACAGTCAGTGGGAAGTTATGGATTACAGATTAACTCATGTTATGACATGGTGGAATACCATACAACAATTCAATGAAATTAGCTACTTATTGATCCAAAACAACAAATAATTTATGATAATTCTTTATCATCAAGACCCTATATATGCAGTCTATGCAAATAAATTGATATAGCACAATATAACAGCAACTCAAAAGAGAAAGAAACTATAGAGTAGAGTTTGTATGATCTAACCAATTAGCACCTCACAAATGATGTTACATACTAAAAGTAAAGTTGCATTGGTTAGTTATAGGTTTAGTCCTGTGTTTGTTTGACCAATCTACCACTTCAGCCTGCCTACTTACACTTCCAATGTCTTTATTCTACTTTCATCGTTACTTCAAGTTCTGCCCCCGTCCTTCAAGCCATACAAAAGCTAATTTTCCACTCCAGTCTTACATACAGCTCAGTTTAAATGGTTATTTTGGGAAGTTGTTCTTACCTTAGTCTCATGATCCACCATCTTCTTGCCAACAACATCTTCTGTATGTTCCAGTACCCATACTACCATACTAATATAGAGTGCCAGAAAAAGACTGAGTATGTCCCAATACATTGAATGTCAAATGCAGTATGCCAAAAATACCAGGAAGTTCTACAACATCCAATCAGATTTTGCAGTATGTAAACCAGCGTGCGTTTCTTGCTATTCTTACCCACAATCCTCTGCACAGCTGACGATATGTCACATTGACTGAGCTGCAAACACATGACAGCTTGACAAATCATTTGACAGTTGTCATACGTCCCAATGACGGATGACAGCACATTCAATTAACTGATGACCAGTCGAATAGTAATGATAGAAATATTAATTGTTTAAGTGAACAATTGTGAATATCACAAACAACAATAGGACATAACTATGAAAATGAACGACAGAACTGCAGATGTGATTTCACTGCTGCAAATATATTAGAATCTACAACCTGTGCAGTTATATCTTTAAAGTCAAACTACATACATTGCAAAGTAACGGCAGCAGAGCTCTGCGGGTTGATCTCAGTGAGTGGCGTTTGTTTTATCTCCAAGGCAATGGATAAAAGCAGAGAGTCAAAGTTCAGGACGTCATGTTATGAGACAGTAGAACGTCCCTATTGTGTGCATACTGCATTCAACAGTATGTACTTTTTAATTACAGCTGCAAGACCTACTAAAAGTAAAAAAAGGAAAAGTATGTGTTTTTTTGTTGTTGTTGTTTTTACAGACACTCAAGTTTGAATTCTACTGACTGGTAATTCCCTGACCTTCCGTCTAGTGCCACCATGAGGTTGACATTTGTAGTGAAATTTCTCCACAACAATTTGATGAAACAGGACCATTTGCGTTTTTTGCATTGGCCAGCCTCATTCTCCTACACATTGGGCACATGGGAGAAGTTAAAATTCTGCTACGAAATCCTGCACACTAGACCTTTAACTTTCCCTCTAGTGCCGTCATCGGGTCAGAATCTCAATATGTCCAATATCATACCTTGGCGTATGATAAAATACCTGCAAAACTAATGAAATTCACATCATGGTGACAGATTCTTAGTCTGCTTTCATTGTTTGAACTATAAAATGTCAACAGAAAATGTCTGTCACAAAGACAGCCCAAGGGGATGTCTTCAAATGGTTTGTTTTGTATGACCAGCAGTGAAAAACCTGATGGTAATTTTACAATAATATAAAAAAAGAGGAAAGCAGCAACTCATCTTACTTGAGAGGCAGCCAAATATGTGCTGATGAATCATCTATCAACTGAATTAATTTCCTGATCAATCAGTCAATCAATCAAACATTTGCTTCTGGACAAGAAGTTCTACAACCCCTATACCTTCAGCCTTTTCATTTCAGTCACCCCAAGTTGGATGTGTTGAGGGAAGGGGTGCAAAAATATTTAAATATAAATATAAATATGCTGTCAGTTAGTCAGTATTCAGGTATTTTACCAGTTGACTAAGATTAGTAATCTTAGAGGATTTAGACAAACACACTCAGTCGTCTGTGATTTATTAGTGTTCACACACACATATCACATAAACAGGTCTGGTGATGACTCATAGGTCGTACACACGCACACACACGGGTCTATAAATTCACTCATGCAGTCAGAGTCTTATCAGTAGTTGACTTAGAGGCGCAACAGAGGTCTCTTCTTCATCACTCCTCTTCGCCTCCCGCCTGTCGACATTTAATATTGCATGAGCAGAGAGCAGCTTTACAAGGACACGTTTTTAATTCAGCCACACTTTAAGTTAACATCAGATGATTAACAACATTAAACATAAAATTAGCTCTGATAATGTTTACCAGAACAATTAGGAAAAGGTTAAGATGAATCACAACACAGATGCCTTCCTTTGAAAAAAAGAAGATAGTTTGTTGTTAATCACAAAAACACCTCACTGACACTGAACAGAACACTGTTACTGTTCATTCCCTATTTAAATCCCCTTAACACTATTCAGACCTACTCATCCATCTAATCATACACCATTTTGTTGCTTATTCCTACTTATTATGAATTCAGGGTTCTCTGTCTGTCTCTAATTTATCAGAGGCTATGCAGTCTCTGGTTGGTTTTGTTACAGATAGCCTGTCAGTTGCACAGCAGCACTGAGACCAACAGTCAGTGGTTCTATATCTGGGCTGATGCTGCCATCTGCTGTAAGAGGAGGGAACATCCCCATGGCTCATTATGCGGCTTCTGTACCTGCTTGAGGTTCATTTTCAGGTGTTAAATACATCACATCTACGTGTGGATAATGAGACAATGGGCCCCTGAGCTACAACATGCAGTTGGTCCCACCACCTCTCCTACACACACACACACTTTCTCATGGTTTTGCCCCCAGTCGTTGTGCATCTTTTTGTGTCACTTTGTGGTAAATTTGTGTGTCTTTGTAGTCGTTTTGTGTCTTATTGAGGTAATTTTGCATCTAATTTGGTCGTGTTATATCTTACTGTAGTTATTTTATGTCTCTTTTTAGCTCATTTGCATCTCTTTGTGGTTATTTCAGTCCCCCCGTTTCCCTGTTTGATATGTGTTTACTTGAGTTACATTTTTTTACGGCTACAACTTTATTGTACGGCTGCAAGTTTTTGTGTAGATTAATCTTTTGATTACTTTCCCCAATTAATCAAGAAGGCCTAACATATTGGAAAATGGTGAAAAATGTTGATCCGTGTTTCCCAAAGCACAAGATGACGTCCTCAAATGTGTAGTTTTGGTCACAATGCAAAGATATTCAGATATTTTTTGTCATAGAGAAGGAAAGAAACCAGAAAATAATCACATTTAAGAACTGGAATCAGAGAGTTGTGACTCTTTTTTCTTAAAAAAAAAAAAAAAAAAAAAAATTCAAACCAGGGCAACTTCTAGGTCACCTGGTAGAAAGTGTGTCCCACATAAGCTGAGTCCTGTCTCTCTACAGCTGTTCAATCAATAAAGGCAAAATTTGCTCAAAAAATATTCCAAAAACTGACACTTTGCACCCCTGGGCCTGTGCCAAGTAGGCTCCTCCAGTAATTAATCCGCAGATGAAGTCTTTTCCAAAGAAACATACTGAGAACGTTTACTCAGATAAACTTTTTTAAATGGCCAGGTTTTATGATCTGGATTATGATCCCAACTTCCACAACAGAAATGGGGTTTAATCACATAATGTCACAATTATTGTTACCTTTGATCATACAGATACATGTCTGTAGTTGTTGTAGCTATGAGAATCAATAAACAAATCATATCTTGAACCTGATAACAACCAGTCTGTTAAATGGTTACATCCACTTTACTGTCTGTGCAGTTAAACATTAACTCAAGCTGCTATTACGTGGGGCAGAAGGAATCTACTCAGGCCACACACAATAAAAACATTGTAGTGTCACTGTAACTACTGTCACTGTAAATTTAATGCAGACTTCACATGCTAAATTATAAATAAACACGTTACCGCTACAACAAAAAGATAGTGACTGGAGTGACTGGGAGGGTTAGATAGACCTCCAAAATAAAGTTGGTGACAAACTGAATGAAAGCTGTAAATAAAGGAACATAACAATTGTTTATGTTTCCATACAGCACACATGGAGGTCACTGAATGGTTTGATCGAGTATGAAAATGATGTACGATGGCCTTTATAGTCTTTAGATCTCAACCCAGTTGAACATCATCTGCCTCAGAGTATTTTGTTCAGTCTAAATCTACCAGAGGTTGTTCATCTATTGAGTTTCTATGCCTGCTTTTAGTGTTCAGTGTGTGTGAAATCTTTCAGGATTGTTTTGACGCGCCCCCTGCTGGTACAAGGAAAGACACACACTTTTTACCTGTAAAGGATTTTCATTAGTTGAATGGTTCACAACCCACACTGTAATCAACAGTGGTAGAGAGTACATTTACTCAAGTACTGTACTTGAGTATTTCAATTTCATGCTACTTTATACTACATTTAAGTGACATCTTTGGTTTTTGCAGATACAGATTATTAATTCCAAATTATTTTAAAAAAGCAATGTATTACAAAGATGATGACGACAGATTAAGCTCTGCAGCAGTATATTACCCTCACTATTTAAAACATTTTATGGTACCATTTTCCTTACATCACGAACTGAGACTCAGTATCTTTTCTGTTCCTGCAGTCTCTCAGTCAAAAGCTAAGAAAGCCTTCATGTTTAAAAATGCTCCCTCTGATTACAATCTACCTGTAAATATTCGGTCCATATCATCACTCCACTTGTTCAAAAATATCCTGTCTTCCTATAATAGGATCAGTTGTGTATGTTCATAATAGCACCTCTAGAATTTAACGATATATAACTTGATTACTTAAAGCTATCAATGACATTAACACTTTCTTTTTATCTATGATTGAATGATCCATGTCATGCTCTGTTGGAGTATGAGCTCCTGATTCTGTATCTGTTTTTATTTCATATTTATTGTTTTAGTTGTTGTAGTTTGGTATCGTTTAATTATCCTGTTACTTTTGTTTCGTGTTAACTGCTCCATCTAATTGTGCTTAAATGGTTTTATTTTTGTTGAGGACCCCTTCAAAAACAAGATGGTGCATTTCTCCTGATAACGAACTACCAAAAAGTAGATAAAGTTAAAATCAGCCCTATTTCTACCATCTGCAACATTAAAGTGATGTACTCAATAATTATAATGCAATTATATATATATCTTTTTTAAATGGGGCATTCTGCATGATTAGTACATTCTAATACTAATACTTCTGTAGTTTTACTTATGTAAAAATTGAAAATATTAAGTAGATCATTAAATGATAACATTGTTACAACACATATGAAACATTTATTTCTTTTATTATTCCGCCACATTAAATCATGGAAATTACACATTTCAAAATACTGTTTTATTATTATTGTCTAGATTTTTTTTTTTTTTTTTTTACTAACTTTAATTTTTTTCTGATATTATCATTATCTGGCTCTTATTACAAATTCAGATCATACAGATATTCAACAAGTCAACATGTGTTCATTCCACATGATTTTCACAGGCGTCACATTGAAAGAACATACATATTCCTGAAGAGCAGACCACTCTGATGAAAAACAGACCGTTGCTATGGACGCAGTTCTGATCATAGACGCCAGCAGAATCAATAAAATCATTTTCATATCAGTAAAAGCTTTTTGAATTCATATTTTGTGTCAAATTATTGACTTGATTAGTAGGTGGCCATGTAACAAGTGGGATTATGTACAGAAATGGTGATTCAAGACCCTTCTGCAAGTTTATTTCTTAATAATGGCCCACTCGCTGTACATTATCCGTTATGTGTTAGCTTTTAGTTGCTACTTTACTGCTGTGTGATGTCATCAGAGAATCGTAACAGAGGAACATTATAGAAATCAGATGGAAATTCACATTTGAGCTCCTTGACAGGTGTCAGGAGTGTCACGTTGGTGTTGGTTACCCAATTCAGAAAACTCTTCAGGTTTGCATCACAGTGAAATCGGTTCATGTTCAGGTCAAGGGAGCTGAGAGAGCGAAAAACATCGGGGTCAGGGGAGGCTATGAAATTGTTGGAGAGGTCGAGTACTTTGAGACTTTTGGGCAACACATCAGGCTGGAGATAAGTCAAGCTGTTGGATGAGAGGTCCATCTCCACAACTGAGGTGAGACCCTTGAAAATGCCCTTAGGAAGAGACTGCAGCGCGTTGTGGCTCAAGTTCAGAGTAATCACATGTCCGAAATTGTCAAACAGATCCAGGCATGTCCACTGAGACCAGACAGACTGCAGGGAGCTGCCGTGAAGATCCAGGGTTGTAACATTATTCGAATCAATAAACCTCACTTCTCTGCTGAGATCGCACCACTTGATTGGGTTTCCTCCATAAGAGAGATGCTGAAGGCGGTCCAGTAGAGTCACGAGGGTATAAACACCCCCCAGGTTTGTTAATCTGTTATCCCGAATGTCCAGATGCAAAATATCCCCAGCAAACCTATGGATACTTCTCCCCGGCGAGTCTATCAGTTTATTGTCACTCAACAGAAGGTAATCTAAACTCGGAAGTAAGGCAGGGAAGCCAATGTCTCGCAGAGAGTTTCCTGTTAGATTTAATACTTTTAATTTGGGAAGTTCACTAAATGAGTCATGGCCCAGAACACCAATGTGATTGTAAGACAAGTCCAACACCTGCAGGTTTGTCAGAGAAGCAAAAGTGTCAGAATGGATTTCCCCCAGCAGGTTGTGTGACAGGTTGAGCATTTCTAAATGTCCCTGAAGGCCTTCGAAGGCATTTCTGTGTATCTGATTCACTTTGTTTTGGGAAACGTCAATGATTGCGACTTCTTTTAGTGCACTGAAAACCCCCTCTTGGAGTGCAAATATCTTGTTTTTAGACAGCTCCAGAGTGTGGACTGAACTGTCATTCAGGCTTTCAAACATGCTGCTGTCTGGATCAGGGTAATTATTGAATGAAAATCCTTTACCCATGAGTCCCAGTGACAGTTTGAGATGGGAAATCTTGGTCCCCCTAATGGCTGTGAACAACTGCTTCGATTTACTCACGCTTAACCCGTTGTTGGACAGGTCGAGTGTCTGAAAGGACATCCCCCTGAAAGGATTCCCACATTTCTGCCATTCGCGTTTTTTAAACATGGTCTTAAGGTAAACAGAGTCTAAATTCAGAACCTCAAAGTGCTTTCCCTGAAAACCTACCAGATCAGACTCACATATTTTGTCAATTTCATTCAGTTTGAGATTCAAAATTTTCAAATTAGTCATGTTTGCAAAGAACATTGAAGGCTGGAGTCTCTTTATCTTGTTACCAAAGAGGTCAAGAGTCTCTAAAGAGGTGAGTGGCTCCAGGTAGTCCTCCTCCAGTATAGACTGTTGGAGCGAACAGTGATATAAGTAGAGATTCTGCAAACCGGACAGTCCCACAAAAGCCTGCGGCTCCAGCTGAAGGTGGACGTTGCCACCGAGCACCAGCCTCCTCAGGTGTCTTTGCTCCCTGAAGGCATTGTTCCTGATCATGAGACGCACAAACTGTCCTCCAAGGTCCAGCTCCTGCAGTTCCTTCAGGCTCGACAGGGAGTTGGAGTTGATCTCACTGATGCGGTTCCCCTCCAGGTACAGGTGGGTGATGTGAGGAGGGAGGGGAGGAACCGAGCGGAGGTTCTTGTAGGCACAGTTGGCTACAGAGTTCACGATGGGGCATGATGGGAAACAACCTGGCACCTGAAAGAGGACATTTAGAAAATGTAGGCAGCAATGACAAGTTACCACTCAATGCTTTCATTTAATGACAGAGTTCATTTCATTTTGTGTATATTATCTTTTTATTGCTTGAAGAAGTGTTAACCAATTTAAATAACTTTCAAAATAAAAGAAAAAACATATAAAAACCCTATCACACCATGGGCGGATTATAAAACGATGGGCGTGGGCACAGACAAGCAAGACACACAGACTTTGTGGTGGCTTTACTTCTCTTTGATGTTGTTGTTTCGTGTTGTAGTTCTGTGTCTCTCTGGAGTAATTTTGTGTGTCTCTGTGGTTGTTTTACGTTTCTTTGATGTCAATTTGTGTCTATTGAGGTCATTTCGTGTCTTTTATGGGCTATATCTGTGTTTCTTTTGGTTGTTTTGTTTCTCCTTGCAGTTGTTTTATGTCTCCTTGAAGTCATTTTGTGTCTCTTTAAAGTATATTTGTGTGTTTTTTGGTCATTTTGTTTCTCTTTGTAGTTCCTTTGCATCTCTTTGTGGTCATTTTATGTGTCTTAGCAGTCGTTTTGGGTCTCTTAAGGTTAATTTGTGTCATTTTTGGAGGTTTAATGTCTCTCAAAAGTATATTTGTGTGTCTTTTTGTGGTCATTTTGTTTCTCTTTGTAGTTCCTTTGCATTTCTTTGTGGTCATTTCATGTGTCTTAGTAGTCGTTTTGGGTCTCTTAAGGTCAATTTGTGTCATTTTGAGGTGACTTTGTGTCATTTTTGGTGGTTTTATGTCTCTTTGAAATCATTTTGTGTCTCTTTAAAGTATATTTGTGTGTTTTTTGGTCATTTTGTTTCTCTTTGTAGTTCCTTTGTTTTTTGGTCATTTTGTTTCTCTTTGTAGTTCCTTTGCATCTCTTTGTGGTCATTTTATGTGTCGTAGTAGTCGTTTTGTGTCTCTTAAGGTTAATTTGTGTAATTTTGAGGTGACTTTGCATCATTTGTTTCTCTTTGTAGTTTCTTTGCATCTCTTTGTGGTCATTTTATGTGTCTTAGTAGTTGTTTTGTGTCTCTTAAGGTCAATGTGTGTCATTTTGAGGTGACTTTGTGTCTTTTTTGGTCGTTTTGTATCTCTTTGTAGTTCCTTGGCATCTCTTTGTAGTCATTTTGCATCTCCTCTTGGTCGGTACATGTTAATATGAGTGACAATTTGCAGGTGAAGGTCAGGCCTCACAAGCTCTTACAACAAGGGCGAATGACCTGAGATTGAAAATCATGAATAAGCTGGAAACCAAGGCTAAGTGACAAAGTACCCTCTGAAAGTCTACTTTGATGTGAATGCAGTACATACTGTCCCCACAAAGACCATAACTGAGACCAATCATCTGATATACACCACAGCCACAGTGATCCTAGAGATGCTTGGCTTCAAGATGAACATTATATATATAAATATATAGAGAGAGAGAGTTTAAAAAATGTCTGCCTTTTATTCATTAATTTGTCTTTTCTAAATTTGTTATTTTTGTCTGGTCTGTTACTGCACTGAAACCATTGAAGCCAAAACTATCTATAACATTTGATTCTACTTATGATGTCTTTTCTAATACATTTCATGCCTCTCATTAAGCACTTCTTAGAACAATTTATCTACTATTCCATGTCTAACACACACACAAAACAAATGAAAGCAGTTTCATAAAAGAAACAAACAGCAAAATAGATCACCAAGAATTCGCTTCTCAGATAAAAAAAAAAACTATTTTCATGCACCAGTAATCCTTGACAAAACATTTCTAAATTGAATTGCATGATACTGTCTTGAGAGCTTGAAAAAGAAACAGAAAATCCATTCTTACTCTTCTTAATTAAATATCCAGTCCAAGTATTTCACAAAAGCAATAAATGCTTCCCAAGCTTTTTCCAAACAAATCATATAACTTCCTGTTGATATTAGACTTAATAGCATCTGCCTACAGCCCATTGTTTGATACTTGGTCTGTTCCAAAACAGACACACAAGGCTATTTTAGGCAAATTTCTATTTGCCAGAGTTGCTAAAAAAACATAGTGTCATCTTAATTTGCATTTCTACTGTGTTGTATGTGTACTGTATGTTTACCTACCTGTAGGAAAACACAGATGACAGCCACCTGAAGATCCAGCGTCCACATCTTGCTCACCAGAGAAACTCTCAATGATATGAGGTCAAACAACACTCCAGGATCAGAGCTCTGTTCTGCAGAGATTTCTGCTGGCAGCGTTTTTATCTCTGAGTGTTTGCGTCATTTGTTTGATTGCACTGATCCTGCAAAGCACAAATGACGCTGGATGGGGTTTCCCTTTCTTTGCCAGAGTTACATGAGGAAGGGAAGTACGCTCGCATGTTTGCACTCTGTCTTTTGCTGTTTTGCACTGGGGTTAGGATTGCATTGGCTGTCTTTCAAATACGTTATGTTGCCAGGTTTGTCGTGTCAGATGTTGCTTGATTTTTGTTGCCAACATTGTATCCATGGTTGAACAGATGCTTTAAAATGTTAATTATATGGATTTCAGTGGTGAGTTTTGTATCAGAGACATTTCCTTCCTACTAGGAGTGTAGTTTTACAAGAAGCACTGAAAGGATGAGACGGTTTGCCATGGAAATGTTCACTCATTGCTTTCAGCAGCTTTATAATAATACCTGTTGCTAATGGCCTTTAAAACCTGTCAAATTTTGATATAAAAATCTATAAATCGTGTATGTGTTGAAAGCATGTTCTTCATTTCTTTGGTGTTGTATGACCATTTTAAGTGTATGATTGGACTGAACTTGCATTAATGCCATTTCAGTGTCAGTAATAAGTAGGACAGCATTTTAAAATGGTTTTACATAGAGTGGCAATTATAAGGCATTAATGCAAGTGATGAAATGACCATACTGAACATATTTCTACACATCTGCACACAGATTGATTTGAGGGGAAACTCCTTTCGTCAGAGGATATGTTGCAAAACATTTGTTCTACTTTTGCTTAATGTGCAACAAATCAGTACATTATTTCAATGTGTTGGATATTTTCCCCACAGTTTCCTAAAAAGCCTCTCCCTCTTTCAGATATTGAGATGTTAAAGGACTTTGCTAATGTTGAATAGGTATATATCCCACCAGGAATAACTATAGGTTCAAGCGTGTCATCTGTTCTGTTTGGGAAACTGTCCAGCCAATTTATGCCCAAATTAGGAAGCCTATATAATATGGTCAGTGCTTTATATTCATTATAATCTGCCTAAATCACTGCAGAGTACAGTGGTGTGTGTGGTTGAATCACACAGGGCTGGTGAATTTCACAACCTCTGGAGAATGAAGGTTTGTCAAACACAATACAGAGAGAAAGAGAGGCAGAGGTTGACTGACACTGTGGCAATAATGCTTCTCCCTTTGAGGTATAGATTTAATGAGTAACTATTACTTTACATTGGAGTAAGCAGTAGCAGGGTGTAACTAAGTATAGACTACTTTTACTCAAGTTACAGTTAACCCAGGCTTAAAGCTATTGGAGTAAAAGGTAGCCTACAATATATCCAGTGACAGAAGAAGCACTCAGAAGCACTCTTTTACTCAAGTTGCTAAAATGAGCAATACCACAGTGTAAATATATAACGTCATGGGTAAAAGTATAAAAGCAGTACCGAAGTATTGGCATTAAAATATACTTAAAGTGGCCTACAAAGAGTAACAGTTTTAACTGTACAGAAACATGCTATCAGGTAGCTTGTGAATCACCAGAGATCAATAACATCATTTACATTAATGTTTTTTAATTCTTAATAATACACCAGAGTGTATGTGGTGATTATATTCTGTACTATCAATCTTAATCTGCAAAGTAACTTTAGGTAACAAATAATTGTAGTGGATATAGTTAGAGGAGACCTGGCATGGTTCTAACACTTTTTGTCTCAGCACCTATAACTCGCTGAAATTTGTGTCAGAGCTCTCAAATTTTACTAACAATAAAAGTGAAGCATTAAAAAATACACACAAAAAACTGATACATGCACTAATAACCAAGTCCTACTAAGGTCTAATTCCCTAACCTGTACATGTTAGATGCTTAGTACCTCACATGGTGTGAGTCCAAAATACAAGTCTGCTGCCTCAGCCAAGACATCCTCCTGCTGCACACTGAAGACCTTTAGACTGCTGTGATAGCCCGCACAGGGCAGATGTGTTGATCCTCTGTCTCTGACGTTTTGCATTCATTTATTTTTACTTTTTGCAGTATCTTCTCAATGTCATATGGCAGATAGAGAAGGCTATTCTTTGTGGACAGACCTTACAATCTTTCCCTGCCTCAAGCACACCCATATCACCTGCCACTCTCCTGGCATACTGGTTGTAACACTTTTTAAAAGGTGTTACAATCGTGTCTGCCCCTCTCAGCCAGTATTTAGTGAGCTGTAGCAGCATTGTGGTTTGACCAAAGATGATCAAAGATGAAATACCTCACATTTTACCCAAGAGACTACTCCTTAATCTAACGCACATTACATAATTCTAATTTCAACGGTATCAGCAATAATAAAAATATAGACTTGGTTCAAAAAATGACTTTCATACCTACAGTAAAAATCAGTATTTTGGCTGTAAAATCTGCACACTTCTTTACACAGCTATCACATTTAACATGCAAGGTCAGGAGGGAAGGGGCCATACAATAAATGCATTACATGACTCTTAAGCCCCGTTTCCACAGAGCAGTAAATGGTAAATGGACCTGCATTTGTATAGCGCCTTGCTTGTCATCCGACCACTCAAAGCGCTTTTTACACTATGAGTCACAGTCACCCATTCATACACTGGTGGCCGAGGCTACCATACAAGGTGCCAGCTGCTACTCAGTTTTTAACACACTCACACACCGAGGGTTGCATCATCTGGAACAATTTGGGGTTCAGCATCTTGCTCAAGGGTACTTCAACATGCAGACTGGAGATTCCGGGGATTGAGCCAATGATCCTCCGATTGGTGGATGACCCCGCTCTACCTCTGAGCCACAGCCACCCCAGTACAGTACGCTACAGTTCGGTTCGGTACACTTTTGTTCGGTTTCCACTGCAAAAAGTTGTGGATGGTACCAATGGAGCCGTTCCGTACCGTTACCATTTTTGGTCCCCTTCTGTTGGGACTCATGTAACCGCTATACATACTGTGGATTTTTTTTTTTTAGTAGACTGTAACAATAAAATGAAAGTATGTTTTGCTGCCTCTTGCAGCAGCTGGAGTCGGTGAAAAAATAACTTAATTCACTGTGCTGAGGTGGAAAGTTAACTTGTAAATCAGTCAACACACTTAAAATATTCCATTTGACAACTTCAACCATTACTTTAGTTTTTTTATATGACATGCACTTTTAGTAATGAGTGGATCTTCAAGCGTTTATATATAATAATTTTGGCCAGATTACGTGAACTACATATATTCTAATCCTCACTCAGAGAAAAAAAAGGGTTGCATAGCATCAAGCTACGGCAACACTAAACCCCAAGCTTACCTTTGAAGGACTAAATGCACAAACACACCATTTGCAGCCTTTTTAAGTTTGTTCTGAAAATGTTGGTGCGCAGCCTCATTCTGTGGACGATAAACAAGGTGCAGACTTCCATCTGTGTCACCAATAATGAGGAAATACAGTGAGCGCTTGATGGAGCAGTGAGTGACAACAACCCCGCCCACATTTTAAGGGTACTGTTTGCAGTGGCTAGGGTCTAGGTACCATGTCTGAAGGGTAGCCTACTTTTGGTTCCAAAGGTACCATACTAAAAGTGTTTGGTGGAAACGGGGCTATAGGTCATCATTTCTTGGTCAAAATGGTGCTATTACAACCATCCTGGTGTTACAACCGTCCCCGGTCTCCCCTAAAGTACAATATTTCCTTCAGAATTGGAGTATGAAAGTATCAGAAAATGAAAATACTCATTTAAATACCTCAAAACTCTACTTAGGTATGAGTAAATGTGCTTAATTACTTTGCACTGGAAAATATTTATGAAATGTGATGGAAATTAGGCTAAATCTGAGGTAGCACAAAGAAAGAATACCCAAGTAACAATGCCAAAACTAAAGTAAATGTAGTCTACTTGGTTATTTTCCACCACTATGAATAAGTATCCCCAAGTAAATGTTCTTAATTCAGCTATAAAAGTACTGAGTAGCCTAGCCTACTTCAATACTTTCCAATTCTTCTATAATATCCATTTACCTTTAGGCTATCTAGTTAGCATACTAGCAGGGATTAAGCTAGCATAACATTTCCATAATAAGTTAACGGTTTATGACGTTTACAGCGAGAATGATAACCGTTATAAGTTGTGACCGTTAAACTGATACAGTAACCGACATAAACGCCATCTTTTTGGCATTATAAAGAAGTTGGTTAATGAATAACTGGATAAAAACGGTTTTATTGAATGTTAATGGAGTAATTAGCTGGTTCTGTGTCAGCGGCACACACACTCCCTGTCACCGGGGGAAGGGGGCAGGACGGACCGAAGAGGAGTGACTTTCTTTTAAAAATAGTACACTTCATCACAGCAGCAACCGGTACAGCGGCAGCAGCGGCCGCTTACGGAGGGTGTCAAGCATGCTTCGCTACGGAAATAAATAACGGGACCGGGACGGTGTTATTTTAACCAAAAAAAGAAGAGGAAACACAGCGAAAAGAGGAAGCGGATATTTCACAAGCGAAGATTAAGTCCTCACGTTTCAGTGTTGATGTTGGTATTTGGCCACGAATACCTGCCGAAAACAGTCCCGGTGAGTACACCGCCGATTTACTGTCCATTTAAAGATTAAGCAAAGTCCCAAAGACGAAAGTTTAAGGCTTTAGTTGGTGTAAGTCTGTCTTTTAATATAACATTTTACCCGAGTTTGGTGAGTTTCAGCTACACATTCATTCGGGGGAACAAGGTGAACAGGGAGTTAAACTTTTCGTCAATATGGCCGCTCAGATGTCACACAGCTTCCCAGAAGTAGGCAGAACTAAAAATGAGCTTTGACTCAAGTCGTGTTGAAATTCATGGCAGCTCGAAGTGTCCACCAAAGACCGTTGGATTATTGTGTGTGTAAAAAAAAAAAAAAAAAAAAAAGTGTCCAGTGTGGTGTCCCTCCCTGGTTTGTGTGTTGTAGTAGCTGTAAGTCATGCCCACTTTTCAAATCAAAACTTCTATTGGTGTTTGACTTGTACGCAGCAGTGTTGTCTATGGGAGGAACGTCATTCCATTCAACAGTATGGCATCTGTGTGTTAGCGGTACTTGGCTCTCATTTGCACATATACAGCTATTTTAATACCTTTGTGAAATCACTAGTGTCCACTGTGAATTTGTGCACACTGCAAGTGGTTCACATTGAGGCTTAGTGGCATGCATGTACAAGTAAAATGCAACAGGCTGAATAGAAACAGATGCAACTTAGCTATAAATAATTTTATAATATGGATGTCACGTCAAGGCTGATAAATCATTCAGTCTGACCAGTTAGATGAAATAAAATGGCTTAATAAATTATAATATGCTTTAATGACTTATCATCAGTCTAATCAATCATTACATCTGACCTGTGGGGTCAGCTGAAATGATTCATTACACCACAACCTGCCAAAGGGTGTTATCGGAGACAGCCTTCTGCCAGGGCTGTAGCAGAATATGACAGCCCCACCCCACCCCCCAACCCTGCACACAAAAATGTGTTTAGAGCCTATATAAAGTGCAGATACTAAAACAGTTTTAAGAACAGAGTGAAAGGCAAGACAGGGAAGCATCTTGTGCATTTCTCAGCTGCAGTTTGTCTGTGCCACGATGCTCCAATTATGGGTGTTTGTGGTCAGGATGTGGTGTATAAATCATTTAAATGACTATAAACCAAACAAACTTGACCAGACAAAGATTTCATAGTGTATTCTGCCTTTTATATCCAAATTGAAATTCAAAATATGGTAATTTTCTCTTTCAGCAACTGTTGATTTAACAGTTCAAAAGTACACAGATCATCAAGCTGCTTTTTATTTCTCTGATTTATCAGCAGCTAAAGTTCAAACAGTCAAATACTGCCCAAGTTCATTAACTAACAGTGCAATTGTAGGCTGTAACTGAAACATATTTTAGTGTAAAAATCCAACCTTTTTAGTGTATTTTTAAGTATGTCTCCAGTCAAGTGCAGATACTAAAACAATTTAAGAACAAGGTCAAGACAGAAAAATGAGGGACATTAAACATCTTGTGGATGTCTTAACTGCAGTTTCTTTATATCTGTGATGCTCCAGTTATGGGTTGGTCTGTTTTTTGACAGGCTAGTGAATGGATCATTTAAATCCCTTTTAATTCTCTGCATTTTCCTCCCCCCTGTTGAATATCTGATTCCTAAAGTTTGATTACTCAAGTGATATTTAGTTTTTTGACTATAAACCAACAGATTTCATAGTGTATTTTTCTGTTTATATCCCAATTAATCGTCAGGAGATCTTTTCTTCTTGTGTCCATCAAACTGTATAAGTAACAGCAATATTCATCTACATCAGGTGCACTATTGCTTCATATGATGCACATTACTACTTATATCTTGTGCAATGGTTTCACAATATCATGTGCAATATTATTCTTCAATGTCATGACCACTTGTCAATGTAGTGCAAAATAATTTTCTCAGTCATGTGCGATACTACTTCTTGTTGCTGTATTTTAGTTTATTTTAAGTAACTCTTGTACTTATTGTACTCCTATTGCTAATCTATAAGGCACTGGTTTTGCTTTTGCTCCTTGAAAACACTTTTATCTTGTGTATTTTGCCAGATATTTAGCGCACTGTTGTTATAAAACTGGACCCAGTGAGTGAACCTGACCTGGGGAACCCACTGGTTGCGAATCGTTGAAATTGTGGTTACTCTACAAAGTGTTACTGTAATTTGAAGCATTTTCTGGCACAAGAATTTCCTTTGGTATAATTAAAGTTCTATTGAATTGAATTAAAAATTCAAAATATGGTTATTTTCTCTTTCAGCAACTGTTGATTTAACAGTTAAAAAGTGCACTGACCATCAAGCAGCTCTTTATTTCTTTGTTTTATCAGCAGCTAAAGATCAAACAGTCAAATAATGGTCAAGTTCATTAACTAACAGTGCAATTACAGGCTGTGACTGAAACATATTTTAGTGTAAAAATCCAACACAATGAGTGTGTTTTTAGGTATGCGTCCAGTCAGGTTGCTGACTTTTCCGAACTGTTGCTCCCTGTGGAGGAAACTAAACAGTGAGGGGATGACAGTAACTGATGGGCTTTGTCCCAAACTGCCCCCTGAGGGTCTCTACTTTTTCCCTGACAGATATAAATTGTGTACTTTAATTGAGCAGTTTGTTTACATTTTTAACAGAACAAAATGAGAGAGCAAAACTAAAATTAACCATCCCACGTCTCCCACCATCCTGCACATGATAACCAGGTATGAAAAACATATAAACATATGTATATATATCCTATTTTCCCAAACAAGTTTTGACAAGCTTAGTATTTCACCAAAATGAACCTGCAGAGAATCTTCTGTGGTTTCTTCTCACTCGCCCTGACTTCATAACATTTCATCTGCGTATGGAAAGATTTTAGTTGTTTAGCTGATTTACAGTTGTGCTGAATTGTGTTACTGTCTCCACTGTGGGTGGGGAGATAATAGCGGTGGGGGTGAAACCCATGATTAACAGAACAGTCATTCCTATCCAGCCTCTAGTTTATATAATTTCTCCAGAGTTAAATTATAGTGAAATTTAAGTATTCCTCATTTTGCGTGTAGGAGCAGTTAGATGGACCTCAGAGCTCTCTGCTCTGCTTGGTATGTGTGATGCCCCTGATAGCTTACAAAATAGCGGTAAAATTGGGCAGAGGTCTATGGCTGAGATGGTGATTGAGATGATTGTGATAATGAAGAGCTGAGTTGAATTTGGGGTTCTTGTGGTCCTCTAACCCCTTTAACCTTTCATGTTAGCTTGCAAGCTGGTTGTACGTATCAAACAAGTCGTACAGTCAAACATTTCCACTCTGTTTTCTTCAGGGCGGTGTACAAC
This sequence comes from Epinephelus moara, assembly GCF_006386435.1. Taxonomy (NCBI): domain Eukaryota; kingdom Metazoa; phylum Chordata; class Actinopteri; order Perciformes; family Serranidae; genus Epinephelus; species Epinephelus moara. The sequence goes on from NC_065517.1 coordinate 17,432,010, forward strand.
TTTCACTTCTTTATCTCCTTTTTTAATTTTGTGTCTTTGACTGCCTTCCACTTTCATTTCCTTCCCTCCATCTGGCTTCTTAGCACATCTTGTTTCTCTTTGTGTTTCTTCTTTGCATCTTCCTGTCTCTTTATATATGCATTACTTTTTCATTCGTTTCATTCTTTCTGTCTTTGCAATTAGCATGAGCGTCTCACAGTTCTCTGTGCATACCACCCTGCCCACCTGTTCAGGTTTCATATATATGTATATTAGCACTGTCGCCTCACAGCAAGAAGGTTCCTGGTTTGAACCTAGGGTGGTAGATTTGAACCCCAGAGCCCTTCTGTGCAGAGTTTGCACGTTCTCTCTGTGCCAGCGTGGGTACTCCGGCTTCCTCCCACGATCCAAAGACAGGCAGGCTAGGTTAACTGGTGACTCTAAATTGGCCGTAGGTGTGAATGTGAGTGTGAATGGTTGTCTGTCTCTATGTGTCAGCCCTGCGATAGTCTGGAAAAGCTGTCCAGGATGTACCCCGCCTCTCGCCCAATGTCAGCTGGATAGACCCCAGCCCCCTTGCGACACCTAACAGTTTTGAATACTCTGTTTCCAATGGTTTTCTCTCCTTTGGCTACAAAGTGACGACAGGAGTCGTGGATGTCTTTATGTGGTCATCTTCTCCAGGCATGCTACTGCAAGTGTTCACATTACATAGCTTACACTGCTACATAAAACTACATGCTTACACCAGGGATCCATGTTATTATAGTAGCTGTTCATTTCTTCCCGATTCTGTAACACGTCGAGTTGTGTTTACAAGCTTTTATTGTTGAATTTTAAAGGGAGAAAGTGCCGCTATTCTCTGTTACAGTCCATCCTTGGCTGCAGTGATGGTGCAGAGACACTGACATGTGGAAGACACGGAAATGCTGACCAATCAGAACAGTCTGTGATATTTCGTGAGGGGGACAGGTACTAAAACAGAGTCGCCTTAGAGAGAGTGGATACAGGTGTTCCAGCTCAGACAGTATGAGGAAATTAAAGTGTTTTTTGAGCATTAAAGCATGTAAAAATGTATTTTGGATTTCTGCTGGAACAAGTATGAACCTAAAAATGAGGAAAATAGGTCCTCTTTAAAGTCGACTCTGATTCCAGCCACAGGTTAAGGGATTGTGTAAATATAAATGGACTTGTGTTCACAGAAGTTAGTACTCTTTGTACTTGCGTGCTTGCAAGCATTTGATTGGCCATTTCAGGGTCTTGCTGTGTGATGCTGCATTGCGTTGTGGCAACAAGTTTGTCAGGTTCAGCTTTTTGGCTGGATTAACATGCATCTTTTTGCCAAAGACCAGTGTGTAACTTGGCACAGATAGCCGCTGTGTCAACACTCACAAACTTCTCATCAAAATGACTAAGGGGAACTCTATTTCTTCATGCACCATTTTTGTCTGTCTGAATACAGTCGTGGACGGCTTTAAAATAAACTGGGAAAGAGCAAATGTTCAGGTACATCACAGAACCACTCAGATTCACCAATTTGAGTTTAGTCCTTGTGGAAGATCCTTAGGGCTGGTTCAGGCTTGGTGTTGTATTTTATTTTAAAAAGACAAGTCCATCGTGGATGTTTGGGTGGAATAGAGAAGATGGAATAGAAAAAGTCAGGTTAACTTCTGACATCCACGCCCTCAATCACCATTGGCATGCTAACCGTTCATCTTTAACATGTAACCAGAGATGTGCTGCTTCTGTTTTTACCTGCATGGTGACAACCCTGGGGTCATGCCGGGTCAGTCAGGTTGTCTCTTTGGGTGTATAGGGGTCAAAGGTCAGGAGTGAGAGACTGGAGAAGCAGGGAGAGGCTTTTGCTTTCAATTTAAGCTGCTTGTAACTGATGCAGTTGAAAGTGTTCTTCTGTGGAAAAGAGGCTCAAAGATAAGTTAAGAATTTGTTGAAGGTATTTTCTGACATTTTATACCCTAAAGAATTAATATACAGAGCTACATATATTAAAAATAATGGTACACAACACCTGAGTCTCCATTGATACCCTGAGCACCATTACAACCACTACTACTGCTCTTGTCCTAAGACATAATTGTGCATGCTTGGAGCAGCAGGTACGAATGAATTCAAGTTATCAAGGCCTCCAATAATCAACCACTGCAGCAATCAATTAATCCATACACATCCTGTCAAACAAGCATCATACCAGGACTATATTAAAGTGGACAAATCCATTCAAACAGCATTCCTCGTCTTGTAAAAAAAACTCAGCTTGTTTAACACCTAGTGACAGTTTGTTTGGTCTCCATTATGTCTAAAATGTTTCAGGATATTTGAGACAGAGTTTTTCATTTTCCTGAAACTGCAACACTTTAAATATTAATTTGAAAAGTTGCTGCAGAGCTTTCAGAGGGATTTGTGTGTCCCACCAGTGAGCCTCATCTGTTTCATGTGTTACAGTAAAGAGTCATTTAGAGGATAAATGGAGCTCATAGGTATTTCAGCAGCGTCAGTGTCTAAAGTTGCAGCAAACTGTATATATATCACGTATAGCACTCACGCACACTGGCAGGGTCCTGTCAGGGCAGACGGTGAGAATAGAGAGCAGCTGCAAGTGGTAATGTTGTCATGTGGCATGCAGGGTGTGTGTGTGTGTGTGTGTGTGTGGTGTGCAGAGGGTGGTAAACACCCTCTTACCCCTCTTTAGTACCACCTCGTCTGCCTGACGCCCCGTTTCTGTATTGGTGTCCTCGCTACTTCTGTCCAACGACACTTTGGTTTGTGGATTTATCCACAGAACTTAGCGGTGAGTTGAGTGTGGACGTTGATACAGGATGATTTTTGGCGACAAAACCAAGTCTGTATTTTGCATGTTTTTAGATTAAGAGCAACTGATTCCTAAGAACTGATTCCTAATGTGTGTGTGTGTGTGTGTGTGTGTGTGTGTGTGTTTGTGCGTGTGTGCCTAAGAGAGAGAGAGCGTATGCATTGTGGAAGAGATCGTGTGTATTTCTTTCTGGACCCTTTGCCTCTTTCAGGTGTTGGGCCTACATAAGAGTAACCACTGCTCTGATGAGATTCTGTAGAGCGTGTGTGTGTGTTTGTGTGTGTGTGTGTGTGGTTAATGCACAGGTGCACCGGTTGGGTGGTCTGCACTGATGCGACACTCCTCCTACACACAGTCACACAAACATCCTGTAGTGAGAAGAGACAGGAAGTAAATGTTGAGATGAGAATGACTGTCAAAATATTTGCATCATGTCGTCATGCATTAGGCTATTACTTGAGTGTATGTGCTGCACTTAAGCACAGTATAGGGTTGCTGCTAATGGATAATTTTTGATGTAATCGATCTAATTCTGGATGACAGCATGGTAGACTAACTTTTCTATATCATTGTGTGTAATTAATTTAACTGATAAACACATCAGGTTTGATTTAAAACTTAAAATAAAGAGAGAAACACATTTTGGTTGGTGCCGTGTTGATGCTCGGTATCCTAGTCTGACTCACGTCAACAGGTGTGATACCTGGAGACCTGTTCTGAAAATACAGGTGCAAATAAAGTGACAGGTTGACAGTTTTCAGTGTGACGATTAAGATCATGTGTGACATTTGCGGTTTGTAACCAGACGCAAACAGGACCATCGTATTCTTGTTACTGATGTGTCAACATGTCTGGTGATAATGTGACAGCAAACAGCACGTTTTAATTTTGCAGCTGCCATTGTGGCACTGCTTTCTGTTTTCTTTTTACATTTGTTGTGGTATTTGAATGTGCATCCCTGATATGTGAAATATTTATGTATGTGTCAGTTGTCTGTGTGATATCTATGTATCTGTCTGTCTTGTGACACCTGCTGACAGGATGTAAATGCCTGCCTCGAGCAGTTTGTCTTAAATCACATTCAGGCTGGATGTCGTGCACACAGCTGTCTTCACACTCATTTGTTAAAGGTGTCTGCATGAATTCCACCTCCTTCGTGCATGGCAATATAATGCAAGTGCAGAAATATGCTGTGTTTTGCTGTAATAATGCATCCATGAGGGTTGAGTTAGACTGTATTTGTGAGACAGTGATGTTGCTGACTCTGCTGCCATGACAGCTTGTTGAACACAGCCTAATGATGTGTGAGTGTGTAAAATCATTATATTTATTGAATTTTGTTTGGGGAAAATGTTGTTGGTACTCGGCACCTGTTCTGCATTTGCTGTCTTTTCTGATATTTTTCTGCAAAACAGTAAATTATTATTTACACAACTTGTGTCCAGCTCACAAGAATGTATTTAGTGCATACGTCAAGGAGAACATTTTATTTTAATCACTTAAAAATGATCCATTAATTCTATGTGCAAGGCAGTAATGTGAACTGACAGGTGTGATAGCACAAATAGAGTGAGTACCTTGTGCTACGTTGGAATCTGATGGCCTAGTTTTGGGATCAACAGAGTCACAAAGGTCTTTAAATCAGAACAACCTGCAATACATTGGTCATAAAATGAGTAACTGATTAAACATAACAGATAAAAATGGATTATTAAAGGATATCCACTGTATCAGCGGTGATTACAGATTGCATAAATGACTAAAAGCAATTAATTTATTACACGTGCACAGGTCTACTGAGTGCATAGAGATGTAGGACAGTGTGTACCCCCATTGTTATGTTCAGTGTGGGTCTAAATTAGTGTGTCCTCTGCTGTCCCCAAAGACCCTTTGGGGGTCATGATTGTCTACAGACTGAAAAGACTTTTCAAATTGCCTTTCTCTTCTTTCTATCTCTCTGCTAGACGTCCTTTATTGAGGCTCCTCTGTCCTGTGTGACCCCCTGACACAGAGAGGTATGAACACACACCCACACACCCACACACCCACACACCCACACTCTCTATATGGGGAAATTTTAAGCATCCAACTATGTTTTTAAACCTGATCTTAAGCCAGAAGTTGGTGGAAGACTGCGAGTGTATCCTCTGTGTTTATTCAGAGCTGCGTGTGCTGTTTGTGTGTTTGTTTCCGTAAGGCTCAGCAAATGTCAGCCATAATAAAACACCATGGTGCAACAGCAGTGAGCATCGCCACCCACACAAAGCAGAGAAGCAACACAGTCAGCTGTGAATGCCTCTCCACTTCCGTTCCCTTCGCTTTCTTTTTCTCTCCCTCTGTACTTTACTTTCTAAAGCTGAAGACTTTAACCACCAGAGCACAAAGTAACTCCTCTGTCTGTCATCAGTTGCAGTAAGTTAAGAGTTTGCATTGAGTGTGTGGAGGCTTTTCCTTCCACTGTATGCATAATATTTTTGATATTCACTGTTCATGATTCAGGAATACAGTTTTGTTTTTGAACAAAGCTCTTCAATCATTTTGGAAGCAGTATTATGATAAAGCAGTTACTCTTCTAACCATCCAAATAATGTAATGACTTGTGTTTTAAGAGCAGAAACAATTTGACAGTTGTCAAAACTAAACCAGTTGTATTTGTCACCATGCTCGCAGTGTGGCTCAAGGGAAGGTGACGTTGGTCTCTTTGTCTGTCGGTTGGTCCTGACTGAAATATCTTGATAACTACTGGATGGATTGTCATGAAATTATGTACAGACATTTATGTCCCCTTCGTGATAATTTATAATAAATTTGGTGGTCCCTTCATTTTTTCATCTAGCACAAACATCAGGTCAAAATTTCTCTCTGTCCAATACTGTGGATTAAGATCAAATACCTGCAAAGCTAATGACATTTAGTCTCAACTATACTTTGTGTTAATTGTTGATTAGCAAAAATTAACATGCTAACATTCCAAACCAAGATGGCAAATATGAAAAATACTATATCTACTAAACATCAGCATCTTAGCATTATCATTTTGCACGCTGATGTTAGCATTTAGCTCAAAGCACAGCTGCAAAGAAGTGAAATTCCACACCTTTTTGAGTTTCTATTACAGTTTGTCATTATCCTTTGATGATACGTTTGTCGAGAAATGTTAGCCTGGAAAGATGATATGAGCTCAACATTCTGTTGTCATCTCTGTATCAGCCTGGACTTGCTGCAGCCCCAAACACCTGTAGCTGGCGGGAGTACTCGCCTTGACAAACAAACTACTTCAGCCAATCAGCGTAACAAAACACTGGGGAGCATCTTCTTCATCACCAATGGAGCCACTTGATTAATCAAACTTTTGTCAAATCCAGTCAGAAGAACAGCAGAAATGTCTTTTCGGCTGAGAAACTCCACGAGTGCATACTCTTGTTCTTGTTTAACTGTTGTTATTGACTCTACTTCTGCAATAACTTCACTTCATTGCTGCGTTTACTCTACAAACATTAGATTTAGTGCCTGTTGCTTTGGGAGCCGCTATTACTATCAGCTGCAGCCTGCACTTTATGTCATCAATTACAACACAGCCTCTGATTAGCTGTTTATGTTAACTATAGTGCGGATTCCTGATTGGCTCTGATTGGCTCTGATTGGATTTTAATTTCTGGGAAGTGTTTGGGGTGGCTCAGGTTCCAGACTGATACAGGGAGAGAAACAGAATGTTAAACAAGCTTTCTGTAACTTGAAGTAATTTCCATACGTTTCATTTTAGCCTTTAACAAGAGGACAAAACATCAGTGCTGTTGGTTTCCTGATCACCTAGTGAGTTATCATGACGTATGTTACTTAGAGAAGATGCAATTGTAATGCCATAGTCACACTGGACATGGAAGCGCCCTGATGAGTCAATTGATGCACAAGCAGTCACCTGCCCGTTCACACCAGAAGTGCATTTCTCTGCAACGGTCAGAAAGCAACTCTGCTCCTGTGGTTTGTGTGTTTGTGTATGTGTGTATGTGTCTGCTAATCTCTCTCACAGAAGTATTTTGACACAAGGGACAAATATGTGGAATTAATAAGCATAGGATGGATATTTTACAACTTAAAAGCTTCAGACCATTTATATAATACATAATATATCCTTCATATTCTTCATAATAGATCGTCAGTATTTTTCCATGTCACATTTGCTCGTAGCTTGTGGAAAAAATAGACCAGACGTCCAAACTATTGAAGCAGATTGTGAGCCTGCTGCTGCAGCACATCCAGTGTGAACAGCCCAGTTGGTCAATATGGGCGCCAAAAGTTAACGGCCAGAGCTCCATGGAAAATCTGTGTGCTTCACAGCTCTTCTGCATCCTGTGTGAAGCTGGCTTTAATCTTATTTTTGACACGAAACCCATAAACCAAAAAATGCAGCAAACTTCAGCTCTCAGCAAAAGATAAAAACTATAATAACATTTCCTCTGAAATAAGAAGCGCAATATTTGTTGGTCTTTTAATTGATATTATAAGCAAAGTAGCAAGGGTGTTAAGGGTAAAAGTCTGTTTGATTTGGACGTTACTTTCTAAAACCAATGCTTAGATCTATCTCCAACCAGCAAACTCCGACTTCACCAACCTTTGTACTTCAACCGAGTGATTGGGACAACGACAGCCAAGCTGTTCCCGGTCCTCTGACATAGCTGGGGGTAATTGCGGGATGGATAATTATATCCAAGGTGGTTTAAAGCTCACCATGTTAAGTTAAAATAGGAAGTCAACCTCAGAGACCAAATGTTCCTCCGTGTCAGCTATAGACAGACTGACAGAAATAGACAGACAGACAGACAGACAGAGTGTAGTTATCACCAAGGCCATGCTGGAAATAAAAATTTACTCACCATGGGATTCCAGTGTGGTAACATGTGAACTGGCGAGACATCTTTTGGCTCATGTAACATTCAGTCTTAATAGCTCCTTAGTGAAGTTATGAGTGTCAAATAAACTTTTCAGCAAGAATATTTTCATTGATTTACATGCATCCACCTGTTCAGCTGACTTCCTTTATTGCTGGTTGTCCTTTAAATGACTCGTTCAGCATTTTGGGAAACAAACTTTTTTGCTTTCTTTCATCTTTTATCTATTCTTTAATAAAACAGCATTCACAAAATGTTGAACTATTGCTTTAACACCTCATCATTAATCTGCCTTACTCAAGGACATCTTGATAGTTAGGACAGTGTTGGCAGGAGGACAAATACTCAAGCATTTGACATTCAGATCTTTAGATCGTCAAGATAGCAGGGTCAGGGTTAGCAGTCTTGTTGTGTCCCAGTTTGCAGGTGCATTTTGATATACATAAACATATAAAGATAAGACGAAACATTATTTTCCTGAGAGAAATTGTTGTGCAGCAGTTGCAGTACAAAGTGGAAAAGAGTGCAAATATTAAAAAATAACAATGTAAGAAGGTACCCCAAATCCTCAAATCCAAATTATACACAATGCCAAAAAGAGGCAGGTCCTGTAGTGGTGCAGCATTTAGGTTTTATATTTATGCAAACGTCCTTGATGATGAGTAGGAACGGGATAGTCTTGGAACCTGATGAATCTGCAAGCTCATATTTTATTTGCTTTGGCGGGTGTGTCTGGTCCCCCTCCGAACAGATTTCTACCCCACCTGGCAGGGGTCAGGCCAGACATAACTGTTTATCTGATATGGAACAGGTTTGATACAATGACTGACAACTTGCAGAGCCATTGCGCTTCATGCAAAATACATGATGCAGCCAGGGACACGTTAGTGAGTAGAAACCTAGCTCAGTCAAGAGGATTGTTCTTGAGGCGTTTTTGCAAACAACCTAGATGGCTGCAGCCGATGTGGAGCTTTCTTTTGAAGTCCCATTTTCAAATTCTAATGGAAAAACTTCTTCACAGACATATCGATGCTACCATCACAGCTCATCTGTGCACAATGCAATCTGTTTACATTTGTTCGTCATTCAGTGCTACATCATGTGGTTTGTTGCTCTGATAGGTTGTAGGTATATCCAGTTGGGTGCTTAGGCCGTTGATCTATGGCTCTTGATAATGCCCCTTTGGGAATTGAGAAATGAACAGAGAGTTTCCAGACTAATTACCTTTTGCATATTGAGCTAGCAGTGCCAGGCGAAAAGGTAGAGGTGATTTGGATGCCCCCACGTTGAACTGTGGCTTGAGACCAGCTCCATATCCTGTGCAGATCCAGAACTGCAATGCGCATCAGTCTTTTAATGCTTTGGTATCATTATCGTTCAGTTAGATAATGGAAGCTAAAGATGTTTCAGAAAATTAATCAGCAACCATACTTAGAGTCCAAGTCATTTTTCACCTTAAGCTTTACTTAATTTCCAAAAAAAAAAAAAGATTTCCTGACATTTTACACAACAAGTGGTCGATTGAGAAAATAACCTACAAAACAGGTGCCAGATCAGCTTACTTGTCAAGCACAAGTAAACAATATTATCAGTCCTCTTCTCTCTTCCTTATAGTGGCATTGTCAGAAAATAGCTGCCCAGTCAGAACTGCATGTAAAATGTCTGCTTCGTGCTAAATAAGCCTGAATGCACCATTACTCAGTGTTCTAAGCTCGTGATGCATCTCTGGATTCCAGTTTTTATCAAGAATGTTTGATACTTTGCTGTATGAGCAGTCAGGTGGAACTTTACGGTCTGGTAACATGAGACGTCCTCCGACAAAGGCTGTTTAGTGTGCTTACTCAAGGGCACTTTGAAGGAGTGGCGTGACTGTCACTGTGAGCTGTCGAGAGAGCTCTTTTGGGTTTAAAGAAAGAAAGTTACACTTGACTGATACCAGCAGCCTTTCGAGTGAAACAGCTGTATAAAGATGTTTGAGAGTGCAAGAGAGAGTGTGTGTCTCTGAGTGTGTGAGCGGGAGAGAGTGACTGAAAGGAGGAATCCCTCTTTTGTCTGGATGAAGCATGAAGTCTCCTGGGAAGCTTTCAAATCCTCTCTGGAATGTGCTCCTGTGTGTGTGTGTGTGTGTGTGTGTGTGTGTGTGTGTGTGTGTGTGTGTGTGTGTGTGCATGCATGTGCATGTGTGCAAGTGTGTGTGTGTGTGTTGGGGGTTGGCTTGTCACCACATTTATACAAGGAATGCAAATATTTGTGTGTGTCTATACGTGTTTCAGTTTTGCGGTGTAGTATAACTGTTACCATGGCAACTGATATTCTGTGGTGTTTTTTGTGTCACCTGACAGCAGTGGTTGACAGCTTTCTTTCTTAGTTCATCTTTCCTTCCTTCCTTCTTTTCTTCCTACCTCCTTCTGTCTTTCTTTCTTTCTACTTTCTTTCTTTCCACTTTCTTTCTTTCACCCTCCCCCCTCTCTCTTTTTATCTCTGTACCCTTGTTAACTAAGTTAAGTAGTCTAAATGCCAGCCTTCAGATCAGATTTCCTCAGCTGCTCTCATTAATGTGTTTATTTACCAAGCACTCAGCTCATCCTCTGGTGGCCCTGAATTTGACTCTGAGCCTGCCTCTAGTTGGTGTGTGCTGGTAGGCGTGTCGGTATGCATACAGTAGATCTGTGTGTAAAAATAAAGTTACAGTTACACAGCACCTGGTTTGTCTGTGTATTCTCTGTCCATTCAGTCACCAGTGAGGTTCCTATCTGAGGTTTATCTGAATTTTAAGTCACTTTTTAAACTGTTGAACAAATCACATCCACCAGAAACATTTCAAAGAATGGAAGTCTTTGTTGAGCATATTTCCTGCAAAAGACCTAAATGGAAAAGTCAAACAATGCACATATGAACATCACGATGCACATGAGAGAAACAGGATAGACTCTGGTGAAATACAGCAAATAGTAACAATTATAGGTAGTATTTTACATGGTCCCTCACAAATAAATCAAAGATCAAATGCCCCAACTCCAAGAAACTGATACAGTCATCAGATTGATCAAAGTAAGACATCATCATCAATGCTTATTGCACCAAAAAATGCTTAATGTCTTCACAGACTAAAATCCTTTTACCCTTAATGCTTGGATGGTGCTGAGTTTTCCTGCTCTTTTGTGTTTTGTGCAGGATGGTGATGGAGGAGGGGGGGCAGAGAGACAGAGGGAGGGGGACTACAGTGACAGCAGAAACAGAGGGGAGACAGATCTTCACAGAGCTTGGTGAGTAATCTTTGACCCCCAAGGGCCCTGACACACCAAGCAGACAATCAGCCCATGGTCAATGTTGGGCTGTCGAAGATCATCTGTCGCCCTACATTTGGTGGTGTGTCCTGCAGCGTTGGCACTATTCAGCCCTTGTTGGCCTTTTTTTCCAGCCAATTAAGCATATTCAATCAGAGTCGGGAGGGTTGAGTCTGCAGGTGACTAAAATCACTCTGATTGGCAGTTTGGCTAATGGCTAACTAGCATTTTGTCCTGTCAGTTTTGTGGTTTCTCTTTTTGAGCGACGAATACAGACCACTGCCACCTGCTGAGTTATTTCCTCTCACACATATGTGCTAGTTGGCCATTGGCTGCCATCTCTGCGTCATGTCCAGGTGCAGCTTTTTGGCCAAGACACAGGCGATTTGAGATAATGCAATAATCACCTTCATCACCACTAGTTCTTTGATGTTGGTTTGGTGTGTCTGGGTCGTAAAGCCTTACGTTGTCTCTGCAAGGCACCCATGGTGGAATTTTCCTGTCATTTCCTTTCCTTCCCTTGATTGTTATGGTTCAAGTATTTCCAACTGTGTAACTCCATCCCCAGCATGCGTAAGAAAGATGTTTGTTATGAGTTGCTATCATCTAAGATTGATGAGCTTGTCATGAAGCCAGCAGAGCTCGTAAATGTCTTTATGTTTTCGTCACAGCGGAGCAGAACTTGGATGCCATTTGTCTCTCTACATATCGAACAGCCTGCAAGCTCAGATTCATACAGAAGAGATGCAACTGTAAGTCAACCCTGGTCTCCTTCAGCGTGGAAACATTTGTTATTAAAGAATGAAAGGGAAAGCTTTTAAAACAATTTCACTGACTTGACTCGTCTCGTTCCAGTGCATCTGATAGACATATACAATGTGATTGAGGCAGTGCGGGACGCCGGTCTGAACGCTGTAGAGCTGAACGCCGGCATCTCTGTGACAAGACTGGAAAACTTGGTGTCCTCCCTTTTCAACCAGCTGAGCAAGCGCCTGCCCACCACACACACCATCAACCCGCGAGAGAGCACCGTCCTGTTGGTCGAATTCCTACTGGCCGCCATTGACAGGTAACAAAGAAATCTTTGGATGCTCACTTTTTGCAACTTGACATCATTTCGTGACAAGTGCTAAACATGTCTACATGTGGGTTTATGTTAGAGTGAGGGTGACATACTGTACTATAATGTCATATGTGTTTGTGTTTCAGTGAGCCTGACAGTCGTCTGACGGTGCTCTCTGTGAAATCGATGCTGTCCACACTGTGTGGAGGGAAACTGGTAGATAAGCTCCGCTGTGAGTACCACCCGACACCATCAAGACTGACATGGAATCTGTTTCAGATCTGTTATCTTACATTTTCCAGAAACACTTTAAACATTCCCCAGAAACTGGGCATGAAAGTACTGATTTCAAACGTAGGTGTTGGGTGTAGACACAGAGATATAAATACTGATAATGATATCATAAAAAGAGAATAATATACAGTACTCTTTGTATTTGTGTGTATTTTTTTCATGTTACAGAAAGTGCACTTAATCTAGATTAATTAAAATGGTTTATATACATTTTTCAGTATTTATATGTTAGGGTACCTCAAGTGTGAACAGAGACACCTAGTGGTAAAATTCTGTATACTGGCCAGTCCAGTCCAGCCCTTAATATCAAACCGGTTTGAAAATGTTAAACCGTCTCAAGCTTAGTTGGGGTAAGTCGTCAGGAAATTAATATAATGTGATGTAGTGCTTTCCTAATATTGTATGTGTGTGTGTGTGTAGATGTGTTTTCTCAGGTATCTGACCCTGGTGGCGTGTTGGTACAATCCAAGTTTGATGCTTTTCTGAGGGAGGCTCTCAAGCTGCCCACCGCTGTGCATGAAGGACCGTCCTTTGGCTACACACACACCTTAGCACGCTCATGCTTCCCACAACAGGTTTGCTCACACACCTCATCCACCTGTCTTTTATTATGTAGATTTACTCCGCTGTTTATGGTAAACCTGATTAACTATTATTTTAACTTAAACTGGTTCTGATGGTGACTGTTTTTTGGGGGCTTTTATTATGACTTTTTCTGTGCTCCTGCTGAGTTTTTTCTTTTGTTGTCATTGATTTAGAAGAGGGTAATGCTCAACATGTTCCTGGACATCATAGCTGACCCTCCTCAGTGTCTTGTCTGGCTGCCTCTCATGCATCGCATGGCCAACGTTGAGCACGGTACACACACACACACACACACACACCACAGACATACACACAAACTTGTATTTAAAGAAATAAATTAAAGTCAACTCGTCTGGTTTTTGCAAAGCTCTTTCCTCTCTCCCATACAGTCTGTCATCCCGTGTCATGCTCCTACTGTCGTGGCAACGGCATGACAGGCTTCCGCTATCGCTGCCTCCGTTGCCGTGGTTACCAGCTCTGCCAGAACTGCTTCTGGCGCGGCAATGCCAGCGGCTCTCATAGCAACCAGCATCAGATGAAGGAGCACTCATCGTGGGTTAGTCGCTGTGTGATTGCTCATTCATCACGCCAGGGGGCACTCCGTGTGTGTGTGTGTGTGTGTGTGTGTGTGTGTGTGTTTGTGTGTGTGTTATGAATTTTAGAATGCTTGGAAAGTATGAAACTAAATGGAAATATCATAATCCTAAAAATTGTCAGTGATATTCCCAGAAACTGTCCTGAAGGGGGAAAAATGTTTTCAATGAAGAAATTATGTATTAATAGATGGAAACATAGTTGTTGAATTATTCATTATCCAGGCTTGGCATAATTTCTCTTATTAATGTTTCAGGGATAAATCTCTTCACTAGTGCAGCTCCTGCCTGTCCAACAGAATCTTCTCATCACAGGAATCTCATCCTGATAATCCTCTGCAGACTTTACATATCATTTCCAACAGGATTCAGTCTAGGGCTGTATTTTATTCTCAGTTTATTGGCTTCATTTGCCACACTTTACTATAAGAAAACACAGTTACATTGTCTCTTGTACTTGTTTTAATATGGTGCTGCATGCACCTGTGTTGAAAAATGAAATCAGAAACTGACGCCAGAATGGTCCTTAATCTCTTGGCTTTAAATAGTTTTAACTTGATACAAGTGTGGCATTACGAATTTATCCACACAGGATAAAATGTGCAACAGGGATTAAGTTTTAAGTTAGATGTAAATATTTGTCATCTCTGTCATCATTCACTCTAATCACTCAGCCAACTGCTTGTTTATTTGTTTATTTACTTGCATGAACTATTCTTTCTCGGGACCATAGAAAAATATAACTTAAACAGTTTCATGTTATAATGTAAAAAAAAAAAAGTGACAGTAATTTCCTGGAGAGGAAAAACAGGAAAAACACACTGTACTTTGATCAAACTCAGTCAATAGTCAGTCGAAATAGATGTGGTAGTGTAGAGGACACAGGAGCATGTTAGGGATCCACAAAAAGTACCAGAAGTGTATAGAGTTGTATCAGAACTGATCTATCCTGATCTATTTTGTCTGTGGAGTTCAGTAACAAAATTTCTGGGTTACAAAAGTCAACACAAAAGTCACACAGCTTATAAATGTTGACCTGATATTTATGTGTCTGTGCACTTTGTGTGTGTGTGCGTAGAAGTCGCCGGCGTCAAAGCTTGGCCGAGCCCTGGGCAGGACTCTGGGCTGTGTGTCATCCAGAGAGCCCCCTCATCCTATTTTCCCAGAGGAACCTGTGAGGACCCTCAACCTCTCCAACATAGTGTAAGACCCCTGACACTCACACACACTGATACAAGTAGTGGTCCATTTAAAGCAAGGCTATGTAATGTCGAATTAATAAGGATGCAGCAACAGTTTTAACTGGCTGGGTACAACCAGAGCCTAATATCAGCCGATAATAGACTCCTGTGTCTTCTCAGCTTGTTTTACATTTGTGCTACTTCAGAGCTATCACAGATGAGCATTTCAGTGATTTTGTCATTGAAGTAGAACAAGAAGACATATTGCACATCATTAAAATACACTTCTACTGCTTAAGATCCCCAAATATCTTAGGCCTTGTTCAGACTGCTAGCCCAAATATTTTTATTTTGCATATCCAGATTGTATCCATATTGATTTTAGGAAGTCTGTACAGCAAAAAAAAACATGTTTTTACAAATCTGATCTGAACCACATTTGAGGGTGGTTTGAAATGCAATTCCCCACAGAATTCTATAGATGCCTCTCAATGTCTTTGAACACAACACATGACGACATCTAATCTAGGGTGACAGAAGTGCTGAGCAGATCCATACTGCTACTAGCAGTATTGCTACGAGCATGAAAGAAGACAACATTAGGAACAGTACCCTCCAAAAAATCTGTCTGAAGGGCGAAATGATGGACCTGGCACCACTGGCATTGCCACATAATTGCTGACATCTAAGTCGTTACCACAGACGCCCATTCAGCTTGGTTGGAGATGTCCGGACACACAAATCCAATCTGATTATTTGCGATTAACAGTGTGGACAGTTTGTCTCAAAGATCTGACATAACAAACAAATCTGATTCGCCTGCAGTCTGAATGTACCCTGAGATTTTAGTAATATCCGAAGTGCAATTATCCTGTAATTACCACATGACCACAGATGGTCTCACTTGCAGTAGCATTGTAAACCGTACTGTTAGATCAACAATATGGATGGAAACAATATCACATGGTATTTCTAGAGTCAAGGTCATAGAAGTAGGGCTCAGCAATATAGTTAGAATTTAAAAAAAATAAATCTTTTTAACTTGTTTTGTTGCTTTTAAATAACAGTTTTCTTGGAATAATCAACAACAAAATGTTATAAAACTGGCACAATACTATTCCTCTGAAAGACTGAATAATTTCCCAGCCCCGTATGGAAGCACATACAATGTTCATGCTTGTAAGACACAAGTTAATGTTCAGTCAGGCAGATGAAAGGTGTCGCAGAAACTCCAGTGGGAATGTGAACACTCCAGTGATAACTTTTAATTACAAAAAGTGAAACATTTACTACCAAGTCGCAGTCTCTCGGCCTAAAATAACATTTTGGTCTGTTATCACCGGTACAGTCGACATGCACACAAAAACTACAGATAACACAAGACCTCCGAAGTCCCACCTCTATAGCAAACCACTGCGGTCGCTCCGCCCCTCGTGGTGGATCCACACTGTTTGATTTTCCAAGCATTGGCAGACTGGGTCGTTACAGACCTCCAAGCACTGGGCACATAATCAGGTCAACACACAGAGACTGCACTTAGCACAGATGTGAGTATGTTTATACTAATGATGCTGCGTCAGGTTTAGTCCTCTCACAAACCTGCGTTTTCCTGAATTTCTGTCTTTTTTTTTTTATTTCCCTTTGGTCTGCATTCATTCTTTCTGTCTCTCTGCCTCTGGTGATCTTTGGCCTGTCTGTGTTTGCTCAGACTAGTACAATTCACTATTGCATGATTGCACTCAGAATCACGTGAGAGAGTGTGTGTGAGTGTGAGTGTAAGAATGTGTTTTCTGATAGGCAGGACTTTGGTTTTTAATGATTTAATGATGTTGTCCTTACTCTGTGTTTACACTGTTGATAATATGGGTCTGACACATTGTGTGTGTGTGCGTATAGCCCCCCTCGCTCCATTGGGAACACCAGTGAGGCCATGATGCTGTCCTCATCAGTGCCCGAGTCCTCCAAGAGGTAAAAACTCACATTAAAAAAACTCCAGCAGTTCAGTGTTTGTTATATTTTGCAGTTCTCTGGAGTTTAAAGCCACATGTTACATGGGTAATTACTTAACTACTAAATGGGGTTTTTAATAGCTTGCTTCATTCACTTGCTTCTTCTAAATTGCTACTTCCTCTGCTTAAACTTTATACCAAGTGTCGAGCTTCATTATACTAATTAGATTTGATGGAAACAAAATGTGTGTCTCATGCAGCAAGGACATTGTGGTAGTAAATTCAGTTTCCTGGGTTTTGGACTGTTCCTCTGATTAAACAAGACACTGAAAAACGTCACCTTGGACTGTGACAAACTGTCGTGCCGTTTTTTGTGCGGTAACTAGGAGAGCACAACATGCTGCCATCCAAGAGAACACATACATGCACATTTCTTGCCTTTCTTTAAGGAGCACTTCTTTGACCTCTCGGTCACCGTAGGTTTCACTTTTTTTCCAGACATGTCTTGGACCAAATGATTAATTATTCATTGAAAAACTTTTGGCACATCAATGGATAATGAAAATAACTGTCAGTTGCAGCCCAAAAGTGACCGGAGAAATAAACAGCTACAACTTCAGCAGAAACATGCACATTAAATATTTACATGATGAGGCTTTCTGGATGTCACTTTTTACCTCGTCCAGATTAAAATTGTCAGTTATTTTCTAAATTTTTTTTTTTTTCAGTTAGACATTGAATGCCTCTTTCCATCTTGAGAAAGGACTGAAAACACCGGGGACAAAGATGGAAACAAGTCCAGGGTTTCATCATTGCATTCCCAACAAAGTACAAAAATATATTACATTATACAATGGAAACCACTTATAGTGATCAGAGTGACAGTGATCAACTGCTTATATGGATCAAAAAGCTTGAGACAGAGTCATTTCTATACAAATGCTGTTTGAAGATTTCGCTTATTGTGTTCATTTTGAGTTTTTTCATAAATGACAACATATGGAAAAACAATTTAGAACTACAGTAATTCTATTTCTTACTTTATATACCATGGTACTACTACATTTTGAAACCTGTCTGCTTCTAGCTTGCTTCATGAAGCTGGTTCTGTGGGTACACTGAAATCATGATGAAAAAAAGACAGCCATTTGTGAAATGGATTGATAACGCCCCATCACGTAATGCCCCCATAATGAAACAGCTGTACTGTATTTGGAAATAGTCAATAAAATTGAGTAAACAGTAAAGCTGTCCGTTTCATTACTTCATGTAATAAATGTACAAATGTCAATTAGATAGTGATCTGTATGAGAGATGAATAGTAAAAAAAGATTATGATATGCATCTGCCTATAGTCAGGGTGTCTGCAGGTCCTGAAAAAGTCATAAAATGTCTTAGATTCAATGTTACAACAATGAGGCCTTAAAAGTCATTAAATAGTCTTAAATTTGAATTTGTGAGGAGGTCTTAACTACTACACACATTTTATCTAGTTTAATTTATTTACTTTTTAATTTATTTTTGTGAAAATGAGTAAAGCCTTTCTATGATGTAAAAGTCCACATTTCTAATGTTACAAGTCTTTAAAAATATATAATACTGTCATCTGGCAAAATGTAGATTAACTTAACTCACTCTAATAACCATATTCCTACATAACACCCACCTCTGCACAAGACCGCATATATACTACTTACTTGCAGTGATACTTGCAATGCTTAATTAAGATACACATGATTTGTCCAAAAATCTGTCCTAAATTTGGTTAAAAGGGGTCTTGAAGGGGTCTTAAAAGGCTGTAGACACTCTGTGATCAATTTGACCCAGACCCAAAAATTTCCCCTGTATGCAGTGTGCAAAATGACAGCAATAAGATGTGCTGATACCTGCAACAATCCTAATGAAAACATGTAAGAAATTACATGTTATTGTCTGAAAATAAATGGACTAATATAAATTCACATTTTTATTTCCTCTCTGTGTTTTTCCCGTCCAGTTTGTCAGCCGCTCAGCGTATGAACGAGGAACACGCTCTGATCGCTGCGTATGTGAATCGCCTCCAGACCAGCCCAAGGTGATAGTGCAGTACAGTTAGGCCTTAACAGGTCAAACATATCAAAGTGTACCCAGCATAGTTCATCATTAAAGTCAAGAGCAACATCAGTTAAAAGCAAAATAAATCTATGTATAAATCATCTCTAAGCTGTTTGTTCGCAGGATATGTATTGTACCTCTGTTAGGCCAGAGTGTTTTTTACATTCGGTAGCCAGTCGTGTCACAAAACGTCCCAACTGCTTCTTCAACATCATCACTGTTTCCACTATCCTTTTAGCGTAGTGTAGTCAGTGAACAGAGGTTCACAAACAGCATAAAGCCTACATTTCCAGGGTCAGGTGCAAATATGCTTACACGTTATAAATTTGTTAAACATGTCACCAAACTAGAGCTTGAATTTAAGTGTTTTCTGATGGAAATGTTGCCCCCTCTATCTGGTTTAAGGGTCTTTCTGGAGGCACTAAAAGGAAGATTCATATTGCATTTTTTACAAATAAAGCAGATATACGTTTAAACTGGCAGCTTGCCTTACAGAACACCCCTTTCCCCTTTCAAAGCAATCCATTCTCCAGTATTGTCTGCTTTAGTGTTGTTGCAGTGGTTTATGTTTGGTTTGCATGCTCCTCTACCGCTGGGTGCATAGTGACATTTTCTACTGCTACAGGCTGCGCTCATGGCTCCCATTTGTCACCTACAGTTGCTCACAGGGGACATTTGACATATGTGACTATTGGTTTTTAAAAAGCAGGTTTAAATGTTCATTCGTCTCTGTTGCTGTCAGCAGCGTGGACAGTCCCAGAAGAGAAGATGAGGAGCACAAACTGATCGCCCGCTACACCTCCCGACTGGCAGAGACTGACGGCACACCGGTGAGTCACCAGCTCCTTGTTTTCTCACACACAGTAAACTGCAAATATGTAAATACACTAACAGGTACCGTTGAGTTACATATACACAGAGCTCTGACGCACAACTGTGGGAAGTGTCTCTCTAAACTAAGATCATCTTCTGGTTGTTAAGTGATGAATGTTCAAGCCACAGTCAGTGAGCTGCAGTAACTGAGATCTGTGTGTGTCTTTCAGGTGATACCTAACCGGAGTATCAACTTTGATGTGAACAAACAGAAGAGGGAGCTCATTGCTCAGCTGGAGTGTAAAAACAGGTAGAAATGTGTGAAGAGTGGATGAGTTATTCATTTTAATCATGAGCTTTTAGTTTGACTGTACAGAGTCACCAGCCCAGTTTTACCCCACAGTCAGAAAACTGTTTGGCGCTGTGATTAAAGGCTAAAATTTTGAAGTAAATGTTTTAAAATCCCTGAACCTATTGACCAGCAGTGGATAACAGTTTAAAATGATGTGTTCTAATAAGGACTGAATATATCAGGTGCAAAATGGTACTTGTAAGCACAGCTGACATGTATGTGCGTAATGTCTGCCACATATGTAAATGCATATGTTTGATTTATGTCCGAATGCAACTGTTAGTCAGATTTATATTCTCCAATATCAACATGTACATTCCTCTACATAATCCTCAAAAGCCTGCAGAAGCATGTGTGTGTGTTGTTGCCCTGTCTTTTCACAGTCTGTTCAGTCATGTAACGCCCTACCAGCCTCACTGACCAGTTTGTTTTTCATCCCCAGAGAGATCTTGGCAGAGATCAAACGTCTCCGCGTAGAGCACGACGCAGCGTGCCAGGCCAGCCCAGAGAAAGGCAGCACCAACCCGACTCTGCTGGCCGAGCTTCGTCTGCTCAGGTAAACACAGACTCCAGCGTGGAGCTGCCCAGGAGCTGGGGAGACTGGTCTCCAGCTGCACATGCATACATATTTTAACGATTATTTTTCTTTTGTTGTTGACATACCAACAGAAATGATCCCCAAACATAATTTTCAAAAACAAAGTTTGTCAGCGATACACACGTTTTTCCTACATTGCGTGCCACAGTGTCAGATTTGGCGGGAAATCTGCCGCGTTGCTTTGCAGCACAGAGGGAGAGTGCTTTATGGCAGATGGCGGTGACAGATGGTTGAATTTTGTGAAAAGCCAACGTTAAAAATCACTTCCAACATGTTTATGCTATTTCAGTAAAAACAAAAACTCCAAGGGAGAGGAGGGAGCTTTGATATATAAAGCAACAACAAGTCTGCTAGAGAGAGAGTCGCAGTCACGATGATGGAAAGATACTTGTGTTTTTAAGTGCAACACAGAGCAGCTTTAAATCCTCTGATTATAACATCTCACTACCTATTTTAGTGCTGCAAGTTTTTGTTTGTTGAAAGATTAGACAGTCATTCTGGTGGTAGTTGGGTGCATTGCTGTAAGTGTCATTTTGGATATGGCCACACGGGGGCGTCAAATTCAAAAGTTTTTAAATTCTGCACTTAGTGGCTGCAAATTGTGCTAATCACAATATGTAATGTTTACGTCTTGTAGTAGTTTTGACAGATGAATTGTAGTCACAATAATTTTTCCTGTCACTTCCCTTCAAGCCACATGACATTAACATGAAGTTTCCAGCCTGTACAGTATCTGTGCATATGTGCATGACTGTTAACTTGCTGGTGGTTTCTCAGATGTATCAGTGTCTCGGTCATATTCTCAAGCAGTTTCTCTTCAGCATGATTCAGGATTTCATTATTGCAGAAAATATTCAGGAAAATACCCCAAATATTACCAATAAAGTGGTTGTTTTTCTGTCACTCCCACTGTTAAAGCTTTACTTTGGGTTCCTTATGACTCAAATCTGGATTACTGCATGACTCAGCCTCTTGTTTTATTTGTTTATTTACACCAACATGTGAAGGGAAGCCAAACAGGAAAGAGGGGAGTTGATGCTCCTTCGTTAATGTCCTATCCAGACCACATATTGTTTGGGGGAAAAAAAGATTGTAAACACCTCTTCAGTATGATGTTACATATGCTGGCTCTTAAATCTTGGTTTATTTTTGCTGCCAGCTCGCTGTAAATTGCAAGTATGTATCATTTGGATGCAATTTGGATTTAATTTGTACTTCACAAATACTTTGGTGGTCTACATTAGAGCGTTATAAGCCGTATTAAGTACATGATGAACTTCCCAGCTGCTTCTGGCATCTGAGAACCAGTGTGCATCAGACTTGATTGTGTTTTTAAGATGTCAAGAGTCTTGCGGTCGGTCTCAGAAGCCCATGACGCTCTCCTGTTCCGGTCAGCTAGCTCTTTCACATCTCATCTCCAACGAATCGCCTCTTCCAAGCCCGAAACAAATGATCATCCAGGAAAATGTCAAGGATTTCTGACTTTGTGTTCCTTCGATCTCCAACTTTCCATGTTTCCACCTTATAGCTTGATGATTTGCATTTTGTCAGGCAGTGCTCTCACCTTCTTCTGCTGCTTCTCCAAAGATAATCTTGTGCTCAAAAGCCTACTGGAGTGGCACGGGTCTCTTATTTCACTAACCAAGTGACCTGACAACTGTCTGCAGAAGTGTAAGCAAGAGAGAAGAGTTTGTGTATTTGGGCCTACCCTCATTTATGGCAGATTTTTGATCCGGCTAACGGAAATCAATATTGTTGACGTGGCCTAGTGCAAATGAATTTGTACTAAATCAAATCTGGAGATGCGTGACATGAGAAGTGTAACGGGTCCAGTGAGTCCGCTCTCAGAGCTCACTGAGTTTTCAGCTTTCACTTTTATTGCCTCTCTGTATTTGTGTTCCTTTTTATAACTTCAAATTATTTCAGTTTAACTGTCTTCCGCCTTTTCTGAGGGCTCGCACTCAAGTTCTTTTGTTGCTGCCTCCCGACACTCTGTTATGTGACAGTAATGCGAGGGCTGGTGTGTGTTGCAGACAAAGGAAAGATGAGCTGGAGCAGAGGATGTCATCTCTGCAAGAGAGCAGGAGGGAACTGATGGTGCAACTGGAGGGACTGATGAAGCTGCTCAAGGTGACACGCAGACATTGTTTTTCAGCATGGTGTATTGTCACACACTAGGGGGCAAAGTTTCCTTTTTTTACTTTACACCTTCCTGTCTGTCCTGGCAGTAACAAGCCTCACTTTTCCCTCTGCTATTTCCTCCTTGATAATTTCACCTTTTTCCAGCTCTGACTGTACCTGACCTCTACTTTTCTATCCTTTCTCTCCCTATTTGTTTCCGACTGTCCATGTTGTGGCCCTGTAGGATGAGGAACAGCGACAGGCAGTAAGTTTACCCCCCCTCAAGTTGGAGTCACTGATGTAAAGTGGGATTCAGCTCTAATGCCATGCAGAAATGTCAAAATATATCAACTATACAAGCAAGCTACATTTTTCCAATTATGACCTTAATATTTTGGACATATAACAGATCACCTTTTCCCAGCAGTTACCAGAACTTTTACTGCACTTGGGAGATGATGTCAACAAAAGTGACAAGTTAGATGTGTGTGAGTCATAAATGAAGTGTAACAACCCCTATAAATCCATCTCTTAGGCGCAGGCGGCCGGCTCTTCTCACGCCTCTCCTGCTCGACCGAGCCCATCAGCCGTCCGCTCTGTAGGCGCTTCACCTCCCCTGGCTCACATGTACTCTCCTCAAGATTCACTCGCCGGGGTGGGTGGTGACGTGCAAGAGGCATTCGCCCAAGGTAAGTCTGGAAATTACAGCAGGGTAAAAAAAAAAATCCATAAATAAGTATTGCTTTTATGGTCTTGCACAGGAAGTTACACACAGATCTGATGGGTTTTAGTTTAGTTAAATTTATGAGACAAGGTACAATAACTGAACCGCCACTGGCCTCCCTTTTTTTAGAGACACACAGGGGAGATGTTTCTGGTAGGATTTAGTCCTGACTGAACAAGATTTACATGTTGTTCCGCCACTTTTCTGAGCAACTCAATCATTTTCTTTTAAAACTTTTAAATATCATATATAGGAACAAGTATGTAATATCACATGAGTTGGAAAAATCTTCCTTATAACTGTTTTTCTCAAAGTATAACTTGTAAGTGATGCATTTAAATCAAACTATACAGTCCAGGCTTGCAGATATAAGGTAAATCTTAAAGCCTTTAAAAATATGTATTGAGTTTTTATTCATTAAAATACACTTATTTCCATTGCGGTCTCGAAGTTTAGGCTAGGAGGCAGGCAGGAATTGCGAATGACATTTGAATGCTACTAATATCCCATTTTTACACTTATACACCGATTATGAAATAAAAAAAAAAGTTTTTGTTATGCTCATCTGTGGGCGGCACGGTGGTGTGGTGGTTAGCACTCTCGCCTCACAGCAAAAGGGTTTCCGGTTCGATCCCGGGCGTGGGAGCCCTTCTGTGCGGAGTTTGCATGTTCTCCCCGTGTCAGCGTGGGTTCTCTCCGGGCACTCCGGCTTCCTCCCACAGTCCAAAGACATGCAGATTGGGGACTAGGTTAATTGATAACTCTAAATTGTCCGTAGGTGTGAATGTGAGCGTGAATGGTTGTTTGTCTCTATGTGTCAGCCCTGCGATAGTCTGGCGACCTGTCCAGGGTGTACCCTGCCTCTCGCCCGATGTCAGCTGGGATAGGCTCCAGCCCCCCCGCGACCCTCAAGAGGATGAAGCGGTTAGAAGATGAATGAACGAATGTAAATCTGTAAAACAATTGTTGTGTTGTAACTCCCGCTGTGTTTACCACATGGATTTATTGAATCTCTGCTTAGCTACAAACACAAACGTACGGTAGTTCCCAGGTAGTTCTTTTCACCATGTTACCACCATTTTTTTGCTCAAGACAAATTTCCCTCAGGAAAGTAAAATTAATCTTATCTTATCTTAAGTTATTAACAGTTCGTGGTGCACTGTGTAACCTGCAGCCTATGATACAAACAACTTGACAGGAGCTAATAGTTCAAGAAGTAGCTCATTTGTCAAGGAAATGCTGTGCAACAATTAAATATCATGTTTAATGAGAACACAGATGCCCTACATTATCAGGAAATTAGTGTGGAGTTAGCCCTTCTCTGTTATTAGTGTGCCTTAAATTAAAGACAGACATTGGTACTTTAACTTATTGTCTCTAGTCATGCTGTAAGCTGCAAAGGTACTGGTCCAATGTGCTTCCTGAGATAGAACAAATATTGGGTTTGGAACAGCAGATGGACCCAGTGTCCTTCATCATGGCCTCTCAAGTAAATATGCAACATCAAAAAACTGCTCTAAGGAATAATATCTTATTGCAGTGGGTTAATGATAAAGTACCAGCTGTTAAAGGCTGGCAGAGAGTGCTGTGTGATTTAGTGCCATTAGAGGACCTTACATGTTACTACATTCAAAAACAGACCAGTTCTATAAAGTGTGGGACCCCTGCTTAAACTACAAGGAGCCTGGTGTCTCTGCCATCATGCGGCAGGGAGTTTCTTTATTGTCCTTATTGCACATTACTGTAGTAACCTCTGGTGTTGCATGTATGAATCTGAGCTGGTGTTCTAGGTTTTCGGTTTATTTCTATTGTTAAATCTTTGGTACTTTTTTTTCTTTTTCCCATGGATGCCATCATGCATCCATCTACTACATACTTCTACTAAAAAACTGGCCCTAAAAGGTGTTTTAAAAAAGCTTGTACAGTTTGTGTGTCTAATGAATTCTGCACTGCTGTAGATGTGCTTTTAAAAAAAACATGTCGCGTTTAAGAAAAGAGAAAGTTAAGCTAAAAGGCAAGTTCATTTTAAGCGATTTGTTATTTTGCTTTATTATTTAAATAGCTATTTAAAAAGTACACATTAGGTTGTTGAGTGTTATACGACTATGTTGTAACTGGTGCCACAGTGAGACAGTATGAAAGTGTCATTCAGATCTCAAAAAGTAGAAGATAACGTATTAACAAACTTCAAGTCATTAGTTGCCACATAATTAGTGTAAATCTAATCTTCACTGTGACGTACAGTATTGGGTGACTGTTGTTTCCTTTGTCTTACATCTTTCCATCACAGGTCCGAGAAGGAACCTGAGGAATGACCTTCTGGTAGCAGCTGACTCCATCACCAACACTGTGTCCTCACTGGTCAAAGAGCTCCACTCTGGTACACACAAACATAAATAAACACTTCCATAGTATCCTGTGGATTCTCTTTTGACCGCTTTGTAGCTTCTGCGTAATCCACGTCTTACAAATTCAGACAAACATTGTGTCAAACGTTTCCATCTGTCAGTTTGGGGTATAAAACTAGTCGAGAAATACAACAAGTAGAGTGCCTTGGTAGTTACAGAGCATGCCATATCACTGAAAAAAAAAATACAACAATGTTCATGTTAGAATGCTTTCCGTGTAAAATCTGATAATAAATCTTTAGAAAATAAAGAAATGTTGGTCCGACACACGTTCATACGTTGACTTTTTATGCTCTCTTTTGACTAGATGATGTTCGGGAGGAAGAGGAAAGATTGCTGAACGGGAAGGACAGAGGTAAGTTAATGTCCTCAACATCTTTTGTCATCTTTTCCAACTAATCCTCTCTTTACTCGCTCTACTTGCTGACAAAATTTGACTCTAACATGATCATTATAATGCTTAACCTTTGCACTGGGATTAACATGGGTTGCATCTATAGCCAGATGCAAGTAATCAGTGTCTTTGACGTTTATCATTCAAGACCAATCCAAAAAACCACACACACAAAAAATAAATACAACAATGAATGAAAAAACATGTCCACCATTGACTCCATGCTTCCTGATTTAGGGGTTTCTGACAATTAGCATAAAAGATGGAAAAAGCTGGTAACATTTTAATAACTTAAATCAGCTTATAACTATTCTGTTGCAACTAAAAGTCCTGCATTCAAATTGTGTCTTGACTAAAAGAACACACTGTAACTATGACCAGATGTACAGAAAGTCCTCATTTTGCAGTATGGAACTTTTCAGTGTTAGATTATGGCACCCTGGAGGTCCTGAAAGATAATATTTTGTGTGCATATGTTATTATTTTATAACACAAGATCAAAAATATAATTTTTCAGGGCTTCAGAAGGAGGAGGATGAACAGTACATGAGTAACAGTATTCTCTACCTCTGTTCAAAGTCATGACATTCCTCTGTGTGGGTAGCTGCTTCATGCAGAGTGAATCAGGTGTCACTGCAGGTTTCTTCAAACATCTGACAGGAATTATGAAGATAAATTTATCAGAAGTAAATATTAATAATTCAGCATTGACTGCAGAGGAATCCTTAGTCATTCAACTAAATCTTATTTTCCTTCTGCACACATAAAAGCCGCTCTGAATCCCATCATGAGGTATTTGCTGAGCCATTAATTGTACTTGTACTTGGAGCTTTTCCTGCATGTCTTTCTGTGTCTGTGCGAGCACGTGCACAGTCCCTGTACGACTCCACTTATTCTCCAGGTGCTCTCCCCGTCTGTACTGCAGCAAGCTTCATTAACATGCCGCCTCATTAGCCATGCTTTATGGAGCCCCTCCTCTTTACAAGAGGACTGCCTGCCGAGACAAAGCGGTGAAACTACTTCCTGATCTGCTCCCCAAGCCCAGACCAAACGCTTATTAGAATACTAACCTGCCGCACTAACCCACCGGCCCCTGAGCAGCCAGACAGACAGACAGACAGACAGACAGACAGGAGGCCAGGTTCAGCCCCACGTTCAGCACCGTTAAGTCTTCACGTTTAGAGATTAAATGCTGTGTTAGACTGTCCTCAAGAAGGTTTTCTCTCTGGAGTCAGTTTGTGTAGCACCTGCCAAGTACAGTCATGTTTTATGTCTCTATGCTAAGAACTGGTCTGGTTCTTATTACAGTTTCTGGCAGAAAGCTGTAGCACCTAATTTAGCTTCACACTGCACTGTCCTCTGCTTACTGCTAACTAACTTTCATTCTCTCTTCAGCAGGTTAAAATGATCGCAGGACAAACAAAAACAGTAAGTAATTCTGTGTAACTGCCCTTTTTTAATTTCATGACAATGAAAAATTGACTCAAATGAATCTACTGCTCTCTACTGCTCAGTTACTTAATCATAAATCAGTCATCAAGTTTATTTGTTAGGAAGGCAGGCTTAGAAACGTTTCTGCTTCAGACCAGGAAGGCTGTATTCATGTTTAATGGGAAAAACTAAATGAACGATTTGATGACTCAAAGCAGCGACTTGTTTATGCGTTTGAACTTGTTTGCACAGGCTAACAAATGGCCGTTTTTTGGTTCCTCTCGATTTGCTTTTTGAAGCACTTTGTGGTGTTTTATTTGAGTTCATGTGGAGAGTAAAGGAAATTATTTCCTGAAATGAGAAAAAATCTCCTAATTTTGTTGCTTTAATTTGAAATGAAAGCATCGTTTTCTTTGATGACAGATATTTTTGTGTCTTAATCTATCAGAACAAATTTAATTTCAAAGAAGTTGTCATCAACTTTGAAATGACGTGATGGTTTATGTCTTGGAAACTGAAGTCACATTTTGGAAATATGCTTATTTACTATCTCGCCCAGAGCTCGATAAGGAGATTGATCCCACTCTCGTGTTGGTGCAGTAAATATGATGCTGCATTTTAGCATAAAGACGAGAAACGGAGGGGGAGGGGAAACAGCTAGCCTGGCTCCGTCCAAAGTAAATATATATGCCTGTAAACACCTCTGAAGCTCACTAATTAAAGGAGCAGTGTGTAGGATTTAGTGGCCTCTAGTGGTGAAGATTGCGGATTGCAACCAGCTGAAACTTCTCCTGGTTAGAACTCCTTCAGTGTTCATTATTCAGGGGGATTTTCACCGGGAGCCAAATCATCCGCAGAGGTCTCTTCCTCTCTAAAACAAACAGACCATGTGTTTAAAACTGGTAAAAACGCTGAATGGAGCTGCTATCTACGGTGGTGGACATAAAAATGCAAATGCCCCATCTAGAGCCAGTGTTTGTCCGCTCTGGGCTACTGTAGAAATATTATAGTGCAACATGGCCGACTCTGAGGACTAAGATTCACTCTATGTAGATATAAACGGCTCATTTTAAGGTAATGAAAACACAACAAACAAACTTAATATATTATATTGCATTTCGGCCAATATATCCTAAATCCTACCTGCTGGTCTTTCGACAAACCGAAGCATACACACAACATACTGTGGTCTTACAAGAGAGGTTATGTGCCAAACTATATATATACCAGGGAAGGTACCTTCATGTAGTGTTGTTATCAACGATTAGGTTTGTTAGGATTAAACAAAAGAGATATAGTGTGTTAATAAATGATGTTCAGAGGTGCATGTGGGCAGATTTTTCTTACCTCTTGAAAGAGCCACACTAGCTATTTCCCTCTGTTCCCAGTCATTATGCTCAGCTAAGCTAAAATAACTGGTTCTAGCCTCATATTTACAGTACAGACACAAGGGTATTATCAGTCTATCTCCCCACAAGAAAGCAAATAAATGTATTACCAAATAAGGCAAACTATTTCTTTTCTACCACATGACTGAATATGAAAGACAGTGAACTTCTGACATGTTGTCTGACTGTTCTGTTGCTTTCTCCTCAGGCAGAGTGATGTTTCATCACGGCCAAAGAAGACTGACCCTGCTGGGATTCAAATATAACTTCTTGTATTCATCGTTAGCCGGTGGGCATTAGAGCTCCACTGCCAATCAACCAATCACGATGCTGGACACCAAACGACCACTGGGTCCCTACTGATGTATAGCTGTGATTCTCTGTGTGTGCGTGTCTTGTCACTGTGGATTTTTGTTTTTGATTTGATTATGCATAGCTAAACGAGGAATCTGAAACCTACTGATTTGTACTGTAGCGCGTGTGTGTGTGCGCTCTGTGTTTTCGAGGGTCGCGTAAGTGAGAGGGGCACCGTGAAGAGACAGAAAGATGTGTTTAGGAAATTTGTGAAGGATAAAAAGCGGAGGAAAGTGTCATGATGGAGATACAGCATGTAACAAGTGGAAAAAAACAATAGGAAGTCAAAAAGACGAAAAGTGAGTTGTAATGTTTTAAGTTTCAGCACTGTGTGCTTAGTATTTATTGCTTTGATTTGAGTTTTGACATTTACTCATTCGGTTTAAGTGTTTATGTGTATGTGAGTGTGGTCCGGCCCTGCTGAGACGATAAGCTTTAATGGGACTTTTCCTGCTGTATCAAGCCCAGCCCAGTGCAGGGTGGGAAGCTGAAGTCCCAGTCCTGGTCCAGGTGTCTGAGACCTGGAACAGATTAGTGCCAGGGGTGCTGGTATGATCGCGCAGCTCAGGTTGTCCAGGCCTCTCTGTGTGTCTCGGTACTGCAGTGGGACTACAGTCAAAGAGGAGATATCTGATTACTGTGTGTGTGTGCGTGTGTGTGTGTGTAAGTGTGTGAGTGAGAGAGAGAATATAAAACCAGTTGCTTCAGTGTAGCAACAGAGTAGCAAAGTGGGTGGAGAAATGGGCTCTGGAAGTGTTTAACCCCGTAACAAATGTTCTTTTTAAAGACACTCAGTGTTTCCCAACCTGAGTGTGAGGCGTCACATGTGATTGACTGTTTATTTATTTATTTTTTTTTTTTACTNGTCACATGTGATTGACTGTTTATTTTATTTTTTTTTTTTTTTACTTTTTACTTGTGAAAGTACCTCTTCAGCACTCAAAAAAATCATCCTTGAAGTGCTTGAATTGCTCGCAACTCTTGAGCAGTTGCACTTTTTTAATGCATTGATAGAGGAAAATGTGTTTCAAGAAGTCATTAGATCAAAGACAACATTATTTTTCAACAAGAGAAAAAAGAAAAAAGTTAGCAATCTTAATCCTTACTTGGGAAAAATCATCCCAAAGTCAGGTTTTTTTTTTTGTTAGATGCCTGTAACAAGGTCTGTGATTTACACAAGCTAAAGATACTTTAACATTTTGTTCTACGACATAAAAAATGTCAGTAAATTCCCAAATGTTTAAGCTTTTTTGTGTCTTAAAAAAGGCAGTTTTTAACAAGTGGCTAAATGAGACTACAGAACGCCGGACACAGCTTCACAGCCTCGTTGTGGTTGTAACGTTGGCAGTCATGTGACCGTGGTTCAGTTTGTTCATAGCCTTATATTAGCATTTTATTTTGGACGATTGCATTTAAGCTCCAAAAGTCACTAAAGTTGTGTTAATTTGTGAAGATTATCTCGCTAAACAAAACGTGCAAGTATCATAAAGGTTTGTTTGCCACAGCTTATTTTCTGCCATATTCCAAAATCCAATGGAAACATCCGATCTGGAGTTTTGATGAGGGAACCAGGGCGATGTTAACTTTCATCCGTGCAGCACTCTACTCTGCCAGTCTTTCATGCAGAATGTCTCTGAATACTACAATACCCATGAGCCTCTGTGGCTATTGCTATAGGGAAAAGGCCAGCCTGCTGTAGAAAATATAAAACACTTTACTGTCATTGGGAACAAAACAGCACATCATTCATCCAAAAATGACTTGTTAAACACAATTTTAAACTCTGATTGGATGTGTCTCACTGCAGTGCTCCCTGGGAGTTGCAGTTTTAAGTTTGTACATACCTTGTCTTGACTTTTTCTACCAGCAGGGTTTCATGTTCACCTTCACCTTGAACATGTCAGTTACCGAACATTATCCATAAAAATTAAATGGGACTTTTGCTTTCTTAACACTGCCTGCCCCAACTTCTCACACTTTGCTACTCTTTGATGAAGCTCTCTGTAAAATGCAGGGGATTGTGGGAGTTGAGGTTCCCTGTGAATGTCGAACTACAGCCAGCCCCCAAAAATCTTCAGTCCGATATCTGTATGCAAATCAAATGTGACCCAAAGTGACTTTCTGAGCTTGAATCAGTTCAGGTTGGTTTATTTGAAAGTAGCAGATGTGAAATAATGTTATCAAATTTCAGGCATTTCAGGGTTTTGTTTCCTGCTCATATGAAGCTATACTTAATTGTATTGTACATTTTTGGATTGGTTTTCAGTTCTGTAAGAAAAATGTTTCAGACGTCCCCAGCCCTTCACATAGTTTGACTGACAGCTAGCGTCTGGGATGATCACATTTTCAGTCCACCGAACGATTGACTGACTGTATGAATGATTAAATAAATGAATGAGCTCTTGTTTCAGTGTGTGTCTGTGTTTGAGAAAGAGAGAGTGAGAGTGAAATCAAGACTGACAGGACAGACATGTCCTGACATGAAACTGTAAAAACCTTCAGCTCTGAACCTGCCTGAGCTGACGCTGTGAGTGAAAAGTGTGTTTCATCTGCAATAAATATTTAACGTCAAACTCTCGAGTTGCGTCCTTCTCTGTGACTGTTGGTCTTAATCCCCCCGGACACAAAAGACTGGGCACCAGCATAAAAAACAACTGTATGTGTTGTGAAATTCAAGGACTGATCCATGACTTTCCACTACTATGTCAGAGCTCTTCCATGACCTCAACATTTTATTTCCCCCTGATCTGTTCGTGTTGGTGTACAGTTTGGCAAAACAAAAAATATCCAATCTAATAAATCTGTGAAACAAGTTGGAAACTACGCAGTGCTGTATTCCTGGAAAGTGACCCATTTGTAAAATTCCTTGACTTCTCTCATCTGGAATACAGCTTTTCTAAACCCATGATGTTGCAGCAACTCCAAAACCACTGGGAACCCTGTAGGGAAATAAACCAGAGGCAAGAAAACTCTAAAATGTGCAGTGCAGGGAAAAATTAGAGCATGACTTAATATAGCATTTGATTTAAATGATTCACATAATACAGTTTCAGGCTAGGGAACAAAACTTCACCTAGATTTAGGTTACAAAATGTACTAGCCTGCAAATTTTTTTTAAGAATGTTAGGGCGCAAAAATTAGGTGTTGGCCAAGTATTCAAATCCCTTAAAGGTGCCAATACTACAATGCTAAAATATTCACTTGTGGCCCTTCTGTGTGGAGTTTGCATGTTCTCCCTATGTTGGTGTGAGTTTTCTCCAGGTTTCCTCCCACAGTCCAAAGACAGGCAGATTAGGTTAATTGTTGACTCTAAATTGCCCTTAGCCGTAGGTGTGAATGTGAGCGTGAATGGTTGTCTGTCTCTATGTGTCCGTCCCGTGGCAGGCTGTGACCTGTCCAGGGTGTACCCCACCTCTCGCCCAATGTTAGCTGGGCTCCATTGCCCCCATGATCCTGTTTAGGATAAGCAGTTACAGATAATGGGGAAAAAAAGTAGAAGTTCTCCAATGAAAATGTGTAAAAGTATGTATTGTCAGCAGAATGTACTCAAAGTAGCTCATGTCAGAATAATGACCCTGTGAGTGAAACACTTAGATTATTAACGCTGAATGTATTTCTTCTGTTGTTGATGTGAAGATAAATTTTATGTAACTAGTAACTTCTTTAATTTTTTGATGTACTTTGTTAAGTTCCACCATAGCAAAACTCACAAACTTACTGTTGCTTAATTCTATAATCACAGTGGGGATATATTACTGTAAAAGTCCTGCATTCAAAAGAGATTTAAAAAAATGTCCTCCTAAGGCCCTGTGTCCTCATAGGACATCACATTTTGGGTTTACCGCACCTTACACTTCATTCTGTTTCACTCAGACCTGTTGTCCTCGTTCGTGGACACTTTTTTCTGCCAGAAGAAGAAGTTGTCGAAATCCCTTGCGTGGGCAGTGACTTGTGGCGTCAGAAACCAATAAAAAAAGGCATCCTTTAACGTCTGCATGATATGCGGCTGGTTGCTGTTAAAGTTCAACTGCGCCTGCAATGGGGCAAGTACAAAAATGAAGGCGGCAAAAGTCCGACTGGTTCAGGCGGGAGGGGTGGTGGATGAGTCCAACAAACACCGACTTTCACCCGAGAGAGCGGTAGTGGCATCCCGTAAAATTCTAAACCTAAACCCTGTTCTTTTTTCCTAAACCTAACCACGTTTTGTTGCCAAAACCCAACCACGTGTGTTTCTTGAACATCAACAATGTCAACAACCAATGCACCCAGGGTACCTTGGTACCTTGGAAAGTCCATGACCAACTTTTGTTTCCTTTGAGGACATTGCGACTTTATTATTGTCTCATTTGAGGACACTAAGACTGTATTATCATTGACCGTGTTTAGTTTTTTATACCTATCAGATCCTACTGATGCCAAATAGCTAGGCGTTAATGTGTGAACAGCATTTTAATCTATTATACTGGAGCTAACTTCATACGACACTTACGTATTCTAACAGGTAATGCATCACATTTAGTAATAGAAAATGGAAATATAAAGAACAAGAACTTAAGATTTGGACTTAAATATAAGAACATAGTCCATGGGTAGATGTACATTCTGCCATGTAGCCTACAAAATTGAGCCATTCTCATCCAAACCGATCACAATGATCTGGGGAGAAACATAAAACCAAGCCAGTGTTGATGGTCATAACCCAGTTTCTATAAATAAACACCCAATTTTTCTCCTACATGTACGACTTTTTAACTTTCCCTCTGATTTAGTGTCCTCATTAGTATGGATGAGCAGTTCTCACTTTTCCCATGAGAGCTTCCTTCAGAGGTCACGACTGTGTGTGTGTGTCGTATATGTGCGTTTGTGAGGGTGTGTATGCGAGTCGGGGGGGTGTAAACTATAGACTGAATAAAGCTCATTGAGGTTGTCTGTTGTTGGTGACCTCACTGACTGCTATAAATAACCCCCCACCCACCAGCTCCTATACTCGCTCACACACTGCAGTTATGACCCTGTTTATTAGGGATCTATATGCTTTCTTCTTCTCAGAGGTCAAACTGAGTTTAACCTTCTCCTCTAGAGCAGAAATTGAGAGGTCATACTGCAATAAAAAGTCAGTTTGATCTCACTGACAGTTAATTCTGTAATTGTCAATTATTTTAATAATATTCTAAACATTTAAGTCATTTATGAAGAAAAAGTTCAAAATATTTTCTGATTTAAGCTTATTAAATGTGAGGATTTGCTGCTTTTCTCTGTTTGATTTCATTGTAGATTAGATATTGTTTGGGTTTGGACTGTTGGCAGGACAAAACAAGCAGTTTGATGACAGCATGTTGGGCGTTTTTCATTTTTCTATGACATTTTATGGACTAATCATTAAATAAATGCACAGATTAATAATGAAAATAGTTAGTTGCAGCACTAAGAATGATTTCATCCATTGTTCTGTCTCTAGTTTTGGTAAACAGAGAAAAACCAGACATATTTCTACACATTTCACACTGAAGCCACACTTACGTCTGAGTCAAAGGAGAATTTAGTGCAAACCAAGAGCCACTTTGTAAATTACTCTTAAGATTTTCCCACACACGCCCTCAATCTGTCTAATCCACTCATGCCACATTTACTGCTTTTCCTATCTTTCCTAGAATACCCTGTACACAGCAGTTAAGACGGCAGGTTTCAACATGTTGCAGCATGCATCATATGTTGAGAAACCTGTGGAAAAAGGACTTGGACTGGTAGAAAATAACTCACCCAACAAGAAAACGGGTAAGTGTTGTGCACTTGCAGTCACTTGTGGGTTGTAGGTGGAGACATAAGCTGTTGTAGCTGTCTATAAAAATACATTTAGCCCTTTTTTAACTGTCTCTTACATGGTTGTTTCCGGTTTCTTTAATCATGAGAAAGAAAATTGATAAAATCTGTGTTTGCTACATAACTGATCTTACTTACATAGCAACTTAAAAATCTAAGAAGAGAACATCAGTCTGCTTGACAGTCAGACATTTTCAACCTGTGACAAGGAGAGTAAATATTAGTTAAATTTAAAAGGTCATGACAGAAAAAAGTGCTGTAAGGCAATAAACCAAAGGGCCATGTGTGCAACTGTTAAAACTGAAACTTCACATACTGAGTTTGGTTCATTTCCACAGTACGTGTGGTATTACTCATGCTATATTGGACATATTTGAGCATTTAAGTAAGCAAATATTTAAAGGTATGTGCTTCAACTTGACCCTGACCTGCAGACAGATATGACAGTTTACCTTCAGGCTTGGACACACTGACATCAAACATATGTCATGTGGTTACAAGCAGCACTACTACCCTTTGCAGTAACTCAAAGCTGGGTCAGACATGAACCTGGGTCCACAGATACTGTAGAGTTAAACAACTCTGCAAATGAATCATCAAATATTGACGTTCTTGTCGGGGGGCTAGGGTTAGTGTGAGTGTTTTGATAAAGTACTACATAATTAATTCACTGTAACAGCAAACTATCGACTTATCAATACTTTTCTGTCAACAACCTGATAAAACAACCTTGACCTTTTGTTGTGATTTGCCTAAACACAAAATAGGATTATATGTTATGCCATTTATGCACAACATCAGCTGAATTAATAACAGTGGAGAGTAGATGTGATGTAGGATCCCTCTGCAATATCCTCAGAAAAAAGGTTTAAAAAAAAATGTATTTCTGCACATCTATAAATAACACACGCCTTAAAATTTTATCACCAGTAATCCTCTATTGCTCATTATTTGCCTCGGGGCAAAAATGAGCTGCAGGTCCTCTGTTGATGCCACGTCTTACACTATTTGTTAGTAGTTGTTTTTTTAGTAATAAATTAGTAATTAGTTTAAGCACTAAATTAATTCCAGCAAACGTCCGATGTGAGTAAAAGATAAACAGAAATATTACAGGCTTTAAACTGGACTCTAAGTTGGGCAGATTGATTTTTCAGTATATATTGTGCTTTCAATGGTGCGTACAGTTTGAACAAATCAGTTTGCAGTTTTGTCCAGTTATGACACACACAGTAAAACCTGAAGCCTTCGGGCCCCCTGAGGGTTTGGGGCCCCTAAGGCAGTTTATGGATGTTGATTCTTGTGTCTTTCACGCATCAAGTAGTCTTGTAGTGTAACATAATCGATTCCAGATTGAGTAATTGCTTGGGAAGAAATCCGCCACAGTGAGCAGAATATTTAGAAGTAGAACATGGAATACCTTCATAAAGCAGCTCCTGTCAGGCTGATGGAGGCTGTCCAAATTATTTTTATCTAGCAGTTCAGACTATTTTTGAGCTCCTCCTCATCTGTGACACCAGCTCTGACTTGAGAGATTTATATTAAAACACGTAACTGTAGGCTACATGAGCTGTCAGAAACTCCTTACAGTTGAACAGACCTTCCTGAAAAGGAACTTTGAAGGATGCACTCTAGACTGAATTGAAGGAACTTTAAAAAGAATATCTGATGTTGTGAATTATTCATAACGTTAATTGTCTAAATGCTTATTCAAATGTACTTCACAGAAAAAAATATTACTTATATTCTGGCCAATATGATGTCTTTATTCATTTATCATTTGTGTATTTATTTGGCTGTATATAACCAGGGCTCTGCTCTCTGAGTGAATGTAGTGTTTCACGGTGCAGATTCAGCAACATGTTAACCAGTGTTGCTCAAATGGGGGTACACATACCTCCTAGAAGCAGGGTACTGCAGAGTTTACATGCGATTTTATTTTAATGTTTAATTTAAAAGGTCATGCATGACTCTTAAAATAATAATATCACTAAATTGTAAATGCAACTTATCAAAAACAATAAACAATTGACTTGCCATTAAATTAGTGGTGAGTTGTAAGCATTTAAAATGTCACATTTCAGTGTTCGTCAGGTAGAAGATTGTTGTTAAATAAATCAGACTGATTGTGCAGTGCTGTATTGTACCTCTTTATATCAGCTTTTTTTCTACCACAATTGTTTTGTGCTGGCTATGTGGCTAGAACAAAAACATTTCAAAGGGTGGATATTATTGAAAAGTTTAGCACCACTGATGTAATTTAATATAAAATATAATTTACTGGCCCAGCAGTTTCTCATAATGATGTCACTAAACCTGCTCTGACATACAGTATCTCTGTTTGTAAATCAGTGCACTCAACCTGGACTTGTCCTAAAGTTAGATTTAAAGGGGAACACCACCTAAATTTAGAATTCCAATATATTATTTCCATGGCCAAGGAAAGTTTAATCAGTATCTGTGAACGCAAGCTACTCTCTCTCAAAGCCAGAGACCAGAGAAGTAAGTATCAAACTTGTGATGTCATCAAGTATAAAGTCTGGGGCTGCTCCTTATGCCCAAATGAGCTTTATTCTACTGTATTGTTCTCCGTAGTGAAACAGAAGTTATCATGACATGCTACCAACAACAGTCACCTCTGGGTAGACAGCTGGCAGTTGATTACAGCTGTGGAGATGTGTAAAATTGGCAAACTTGTCAATTTCTGTTGTCATTTTCTGTGACATTTAAAGAAATTAGCTTACATACTGCGCTCCAACCTATCTGACATTTCTGCTGTGCCTATTTTATGTACTTTATTGCTTCGCTATCGTCTCTAATAAACTAAATCTACTTGCCACAGAAGCTGAGCAATCTAAGTTACTGGTATGGACAGGGCCGCAGCAGAACGTGTTTTAGCCATCTAAAAAATCTATATCAGTCTAAGTGTACGCTGTATTTGAATATTTGCTCTGCTTTGCCTTACACACTAACTAGTCGAGGCCACAGTAGACCAGTGACTCAATGTCCTGCTAAGTTAAACTGTTATTACTCTTTTTGTCAATGGAGTTTGGTGGCTTGTAAATAAACATTGTGATTCGGTCCATGCTCAGAACACTCCCCTGGGTGCTCTCAGTGTCATCTAGAACAGGTGTGTCAAACTCATTTTAGTTGAACCATATTTGATCTTAAGTGGGCCAGACCAGTTAAACCGCTGTAGAATAACCTCGGAATAATAGTGACCTTCACATTTTTCATTTTCTTTTAGTGTAAAGTACATTTTAAAAACATTTACCTCTTAAATAACAGATGATGAACAGCCTGAGATATCTTTTAAAAAAAAGTGCAGTTTCAACAGTATGTCTCAGTTTTTCCACACTCAGTCAGTCTACAACTCACTGTTGTTACATTTCCCATACATTTCCACTCTTTTGCAGTAATGCTGGCATCACTGCATCAAACTAAAGTGGAAGCTATTGAAGAAGCAGATTAACTTATCTCCTGCCTCACAAACCATTTCCATATCTAAACTTTTGGCCGTATTGTAGCTGTAGGGTTCCACCAAAAGTGTTTTAAAATAGAAGTCTGATACAGATTGTTTTGTACTGAAGCTGCTGGTTGACAGTATTTTACACAGTGTCCACAGTGACGTCAGTTTGTTAGCTGGAGGCAAAGCACGACTCTCCACCACAGGGTTGTAGGCTACATAGGAGTCTTTATATGATGTCTTGTTGTGTTATTGGGAGCCAGAATACAAGGAGTCATGGATCAGTTTTTAACACATACCAGCTGCCACTGCCCATCTACAAAAACAAAGACAGCTATGGTTAAATGTGATAAGACGAAAGGACTGGACGGAGCTGATCATCAAAAATGCTCACATGTGCAGCGCACACTTCTGTGAGGTTAGGGAAAAAGTATTTCCTGTTGTAGGGTTGAATAACGTTATGTGTATTAAAGGTTATCATGTCCACCAGGAATATTGGATTTCTCCGTAACACTAACTTTTTAGCGCATTAGCTAACGTTAGCTTTGATAGCAAAATAAACTGGAGGAAACCGTTCAAACGTCGTCCTCCTTTGTAAGACTGGCATAGTAATCAACCACAAAGCCATCCATCCCTCCTTCAGCAATCTTGTCAATCATCCATCCACTGAGTGAGAGCATACGGGTCAGCCAGTCTAGTCCTGCTGGTCAGTCTTTACTTATTCAAGTAACACTCGCAGTCCTGTAGAGTGAGTGACCTGACATGGTGCGTTCGTAAATTCAGTCTGACGCTCTTCACTAAAATGAGAGCCCTGATGAAAGAAGAAATGGAGCCTTATATTTCTACATGAATTAACGAATGGTTAAGTCAATCATATGTTCACTCTGCTTGGCGCGCTGCTGCCGAACGTTACATTCAGACAGCACTCCGAAATTTCAAGGTCCAGTTTGTGCCAGAGTCGCTCCGGCACTTGGAAGGAGTATTTCTGGATCTCCCTCCACCGTCTAAAACAAGCCAACAGAACTTGCTAGCTAGGGGTGGCTAATGTCTGTGGAGAATTGTTTTGCCTCTATTTAAGCCCCGCCCACCAAAAACCTTATACTGTTTACTAACAGTAAAAGGGTCAACAGGACCACAGTAAGCACTTATTGTATTTTCGGAGAGCTCATTTCGGGCCAGGGTGGACGAGCCTTGGAAACAGCGTTTTACATGAAGTAGGACACTCATTTAACTTGCTCCTGAAAGCTGCACCACCAAAGTCATCTAGTGGCCTGTATTGGACCCTTTGGAGGGCCGGTCCTGGCCCTCGGGCCGGATGTTTGACACCCCAGATCCAGGACATATTGCCCAATTCATTGTTTATGGAGCAGCTCCAGACTTTATACCTCATGATAATTAGCATTTAAATTTTAGCACTATAGTTTTGGGATTTTGGAGAAAGTTATTCATTTTTGCCAGTATTTTTTAGACTTTTTTTAGACCATAGGATTAAAATGTATATATTTCAAAAATAGGTGAAGTTCCCCTTTAAGTTTTTTTCATGGACACAACTGTTAGCTGTGGAGCTATAGCCAGTTACATAGCTAGTTAGCTAGTCTGCCTAATGTTACTCCTACACCTGCCTTCACGTGCTGAAGTGTGTGTGCGTGCACGTGCGTGTGTGTGTGCGCAGAGTCGTGCAGTAGACTTTAGGACCCGGCGGAAACTTTGTCTCCGGTGCTGCAGCCTCTGCGGCTCGTGAGAGAGCGAGCAGGCCGGTTG
Source organism: Epinephelus moara (assembly GCF_006386435.1). Lineage (NCBI taxonomy): Eukaryota > Metazoa > Chordata > Actinopteri > Perciformes > Serranidae > Epinephelus > Epinephelus moara. The sequence goes on from NC_065517.1 coordinate 17,472,381, forward strand.
GTGAGATAGTGAGGGAGAGGAGCGGGGAGCGCGAGCCACAGCGGAGAGAGAGAGAAGACCCGGTAGAGCGCGAGGAGGGAGAGAGAGAGAGAGTGAGTGAGAGAGAGAGAGAGAGAGACCGAGAGTGAACGAGAGGAGAGAGAGCGACGACCGTCAGGGTCCGTGTGCCTGAGGGACGGACGACACGGTAAATATAAACATTACATTTTGCCTCGTGAACGCACACCGGCAACCGTTACAGCCGTTAACTTAAGCTAGAGTCATCTCCTAAAGTCATCGCTCGCGCGCTCCGGAGCCAAACCGTTGGGTTCCGTTTTAGCAGATGATGTGCGCGTGAAGACGGAGCGGTTCGTGAACTTGTACGGTGAGTTCTTTTGTACGGTGGGAGGAAAATCACGGCAACCGGACGACCGTTATATAAGGAGTGTGTCTTAAACGTTGTCCGGTGAAGCGTACACCCCACCACCCGGCTACCCCCCTCCACCACCACTACCCCCGACACCAGCAGGTAATGTTAAACCGGAGCGCACCGTCCTCTTCTCCCACCAGATGCAGACAGACACATCAGCGCGCGGAACCGTCGCCTCCGCTGAGAGCGAGCGGGGCGGGCGCGCGCCTGCCGAGGTTAACGAGTGCATTCGGTCTGAAACGCGCCCCCGTGTGTGTTTTTTACCTGACCCACTAAAGCTTATCGTCGCTACACACTCAGACACGTGCCTCTCACCGGCTGCCCGCCCCGCACACACCTCCGCCGGGATTATACGCCGTTTATGAGAGTCCGTCCGGTAAAGGCCGCGTGAGGTCGCTCCCAATATTAATTGTCATAAAGCTGGACTCCGTCAAGCTAGCAGGAAAACTACGACACTTCCGGTGTAGACTTTAAAAATAAATGTCTCGGTAAACACTGCGGAAAACAATATGTTCAACCATATTGTTATCAAAAGAGTTACAGCAGGTGATCACAAATATATTGTAGAGGTTGATAATAAATACTTTATAAGTTTTAATGTAACAGGGCTGCAACTAAAGATTGTTTTCATAATTTACAATATTTTGCTGTAAGAATTTTCTAGTGATTTTTTTTGTCTGTTGAGTCCAAGGTGACATCTTCAAACGCCTTCTTCTAAGGTTCATCACAAAATAGTTGCATATTCATTTTCTGTAAATCAGATAATCCATATGTTGTGATCACTACTTTTTAAGCTCATGTAAGTCTGTGTGTCAGAAATGCCAGTACTCAGGACACTGAGGTCATGTCCTCTGTATTTTGCCTGTGATTTTGGGGGGATTTGAACACCTGTGTGAAGTTTATATTACACAGACATCAAAACTTTAAACATGTTTGGTATTGTTTTTGCTGCCTCCATTATTTTTAGACTTAAATCTGGCATCTTGCAGGCCATCAATAATACATTGATGAATACAGGATCCAGTTTTTCCCCAGTAGGATTTTATGCTTGACAGAAGGTTTTGAAACAGGCTTGGAGACATTTTAGAGACCTAATTGTTGTGTCTAATCAGAAATTTCAGATGTTTATGATTAGAACATGATGTGTTCGTAGGAACTGGACTCATGACCTCAGATGACCTTACTATTTTTTTTGCCTGGCTGCGACCCACTCGGATCTGTATGAAAATGTACAGCCTGGAAAAGTCAGAATTGGCTGATGGTTAGGATTAGGACATGATGTGTTGGGGGAATAGGACTCATGACCTCAGATGACCTTATTGTTTTATACCTGGCTATGGCCCATTTGGATCTCTATCAAAATGGACACCTTAGAAATGCTTTAGAATGTGTGGAAGAAAACACCTGTATACCTTTAATAATATAATTAGAATATGAGTAATGTGTAGTCCAAAAATTAGGTCTCTCAAACAAATCCAGCTCTGTCAGTACAGTCAGGCTTTATTGATCACCATGAGAGGATATTATGTTACAGCAGCACTAAAAGCTGAGTATAAGGAGAGGAAATAGATTAATTTAAATAAATAAGACCGTAAGAACATCATGTATTTGATGCTTTTATTGTGAAGACAAATGACCTACTTCCCTGTTTTATCACTGCCTAACTCTCATTACCTTGACTTACCTCTGAAGCTTTTTCTCTGCGCAACCATTTCTCCTCCCACCAGTACAGGCTTCTGCTTGGGCCTTTGACTATGGTCTAATTTAAACCACTGCTGCAAGAAGACTGGAACAATTTAAAGCAGTGTGTATAGACATGCTATAGGAGTCAGAGGTGTGTGGGTGACCTAAATACGCAGAACTTTGAGGAGTTGCTTGGCCCGGAGCCTGGAGCTCGTGCAGGGAGCCCTCGGGGTGTGGGGTGGATACTGTACACCCATTTCTGCAAAGTTTCCACCCTTGTCTTTCCGCTGGTAACCCTGGCCGGCCGCCTGTTGTCTTAACAGTAGGTGATGTAAGGCCACAGCGTGAGGAGTGACATACTGTACAATACATCTTGAGGAAAGCCAGACATATTGGCTGCACTCACACTGTGCTCAAATCCAAATCACTGCCGAGATCCAATTTTCTTTTAGGGACATGCAAACATAGTATTTTAGTCTCCTTTTGTGTTCAGTATCTGAACAAATCACACTCCTGAAGTGTAAAAATACAGTCATAAAAACTTCACACCCAGCATGCTGAAGTAAATAAGTTTAATGGAGACTTTACTAATGCCATCATGTATGGTGTAATTGCATGCTAATATCCAGCTGAGCAATGGTTATAAAGAATAAGAGATTTTTATTTATAAAGCCCAAAATCATAGCTCTAAGAGAAGGTAGCAGCAGGTGTCCATTAAAATCTTACAACAGAACACCTCAAACAAAGATTCGGTTGAAATCAGTGCATGAGGCAATTAACTTGTGATACTGTGATTTGATTTGTCACAAATTTTGGGGGGTATATGCACCACTGAAGGAACATATAAACTGAAATCCAGGACCTAAAGCATTGCAGGTTTTTACCCAATCTTGAGGGAGATGCCCTGTGTCAAAATCAACTTCTAATACTTTTGTTTCCGACATTTAGTTGAAATACTTTCTGACATGCAGCAAACCTGTGGCACCACAGTATACTTACGTATGGCACTTAGAGGTAACAGGCTACTGACACAAAACAAAGACTGTGGGAGGAACCGGCACTACAGCTAATTTTTGCCCCAAGGCCGCCAAGTGGTTCAATCCGGCCCTGCATAGTTATAATACCTCTGCTTGTTGCTGCATTACCACATAGAAACATCCACTAAATAGATGAAAAACACACCTTTGAAAGATTTGTTAGCGTTTGAACTGAGGTGACCTCGCTTGTAAATGTCCTCAGCACCTGACTGTGTATTTTTGCTTATTGAAGTTTCTCTAAATGCTAGATTTATTTAGTGAGTGCAAATCCAACTTATATGGTAATCAATTAGCAACTCTGCTGGGGTTAGGTGGTGGTTAAAGGGACAGTTCATCCTGAAATCAAAAATACGTATGTTTCTGCTTACCTGTAGTGCTATTTATCAGTCTAGATTGTTTCGGTGTGAGTTGCAGAGTGTTGGAGATATAGACAGTAGAGATGTCTGTCTTCTCTTGAATATAATGTGGAACTAGATGCACTCAGCTTGTGGTGCTCAAAGCGCCAAAAAAAGTACATTTGGAAAATCTAATTTCCCTCCACAGTGATGCGGTTGGCGGGTGTAGTTCAGTAGAAAGAAAATAGTTCCTACATTAAACATGGTTAAGGATTATCTTGTGTAACCAGGTCATGATTTCTAGAAAGAGACATCACTATTTTGGAGCTTTGAGCACTGCAAGCCGAGTACCATCTGGTTCTATAATTTCCAGAGAAGGCAGTCATCTATATGGCCGATATCTCCAACAAAACACATTTTTTTCATAAGTGAGTTGTGTATCTAGATCTCAGAAAGCAGTTGTGCCTCATTTACTGGCTATCTTAAAATCTCCTTGCCTGTTTGGCTGTTTGCATGCAAACTCAGACTCAGAGCAGAGTGAAGCACCATCTTGTTGTACTCCACCTTCTCAGTGACTGACATCAGACTTGTTCTTCTCAGCTTTTTCCTTTTTCCTGTAGTATCAAACTTATTATGCAGTTATTGATTTATCACATAAAAAGCTAAATTTACTCACTTGTTACAGCCTCTCAATATATCTTTATATCTCAATATCTTTATATCATTTCTGTTGGTCAAACAAAACAAGTAATTTAAACATGTTACCTTTGATTTTGAAAACTTGTCGTGGAGATTTACTATTATTATTACTGTATTGTTGTTGTTGTTTTTCCTCATAAAAGATAAATAAAAAAGGCAGTACATGTGTTGAAGTGAATCCTGGCAACCTTAAATACACCTAGAGACCTTTGTTGCATGAAATCCCTCCTCTCTCCTCCTATGTTCACTGTCTGTCTGTACTATCTCCTCAAAAGGCCAAAATAGCAAAACTAATTAAACAAAACAATAAAAAAGATAAAATAGATAAATTATAATAATCAGAAAATTATCCAGTTTTGCTGTTTGTTGCAGCCTTGGGCAGTTTAGACTGATGCAGTATGATTTAGGACCAAGTGGCCCAAATCAAGATTAAAAAACAAAAAGCTTCATTGTCATTTTCCCTGCTTATGCCATCATTAAAAAAACAGTTCTGTGTCCTGTTTTAGGAAAAAGAATTTTCGACACATTAACTATGTGCAGTTTGAAAGCACCCACTTTGTCTCATAATGAAAGGGGACAGTCTTATCCGGTCACATCAATCAAATGTTATGACAACCATGTTGAAAGCTGCCCTGATTCCAGCAGATTCCTTAGAGGACACCTGTGTGTATCCATGTGTGCATAACCGTGTGTGTGTGTGTGTGTGTGTGTGTGTGTGTGTGTGTGTGTGTGTGTGTGTGTTTTAACCTGTTGTGCTCTGAAATTGAATATTTTCAGCTCTGCATGTGCAGGGGTCCCATCCATCATGTACAGTTTGTGGAGACACCTTTACCTCTGTAGTCTTAACCTCAGGGCTCTGTGTGTGTGTGTGTGTGTGTCTGTGTCTGTGTGTGTGTGTGTGTGTGTGTGTGTGTGTGTGAACAAGAGGTGGATCAACTGAGGAGGAGAAAAAAAAGATGTCAGCCACATACTGAGAGTGTTTTCTTTCTCAAATTGGACAGATTTCCTCCGACTGTATATCCACTCATGTCATGCTTTGTGTGTTTGTTTTCTCATGTTCTCTTAGGAGAGGGGGAGGACCGAGCGAGCAAGTGATCGTCCGACAGACCAACAGACAGCCAGATTGAATGAAGCTGCACCTGGTGCTTCTGAGGGCCTTTCCCATGTTTTGATTTGCACCATTTTTTTTTTTTTTAACTTTCTAAAGTTGGTTTCACCGAGCCGCTCCCAGCCATGCCGTCCAACAGTCCTGCTGCCGCTGAACCGCCCGAGACACCTGAGAACGACATCACCAATGATGTGGTGAGAGAGAGAGATTATTGTTGCAAAGTCTTAAATGATTTCAGTTGAAAGTATCACTACTACCACAGCTATACAATTAAAGCTGCATGACTATTACAACTATTTATGTAATGGAAAAAGTTCTTTACTTGAGTGAAACCAACTGAACCACAATGGAAAAAATAACCCAGCAAACATAAAAGTCTGGCAATCAAAAGCCTTATGAAGAATAGAAGTATTAACATACAATGTATGGGGTCAGGATTGTGCCAGGCCTGTCACTTTACATTAATGCGTTCACAAAATGGAAACAGTAAATGGCACAGCAGGAGTCAAATGACTCATTAGTAAAATAAACGTATGTAGGGGCACGAAAGTATGTACAGTATATCAACTGCACATTTTGTGTTTATCTGTTATGTTTTGGGATGTCAGTTTCAGTTACTTTTGCTTTTGATAGCCCTACACCTATTATCAGTAACTAGCAGGTAAAGCTGTTCTTTTTAAGTCATTGAGCTTTAGTGCTGCATTTCAAAAGAAACATAGTGCCTATGGCTCACTGATTAGCTGGCTGCTCTGCACTGTGCACCGACCTTGTGGAAGCTAGCTAGTGGTGCTGCTCACTCTGCGGTTAACACTGGCAGTGTTGTCTCAGCCCATGGTGGCGGGAAGGTGTTGCTACATTTTGCCAGATTTCCTGTCTCCCCATAGGTTGCCCTGGTGAGTAAGCGGCTTGATTTTAAGCTGCAAAACCCCTGTAGCATTGTTGTTAGCACCACTAGCCGAGCAGACACTGCTAACAGAGCAAACAGTGAAAACATGCTGTAACTTAACAGTGCTAAAGGGTTTTGCGGCTCAAAATTGCACCACGTTGCATACTCACTGAGGCGACGTGGGGGGAGACCGAAGGGTAGACACAATGTTTCTGCAGCAATACAGTTCAGCGACCATGGGTTGGGACAACATTGCCAGTGGTAATGGCTGAGCGAGTGGTGCTGCTAGCTCCCACTTGGGAGATGCTAACAATACTAAAGGGTTTTGTGGCTCAAAATTAAGCTGCTTACTCACTGAGGTGACCTTGGGGGAGACCGAAGGGTGGACACAAAGTTTCTGAAGCAGCGTCGTTCTACTACCATTGGTCGGGACAACGTTACCAGTGGTAATTGGTGCGCAAGTGGTGCTGCTAACTAGCTCCTACTTGGGTGACGTAGAATACAGAGCTGCGGCAGCTAGCTAACCAGAGTAGCATGAATACCCTTTTAGCTTTTTGTGGCACAGTGCTAGTACTACTAAATTGAAGATTATGAAAATGAACCTATAGATCAAAATGCATAACCTGTTAAAAATATTCCCGGTGGTTAACAGATTTGCAGTTAAGTGTTCACGTCCCTAGTTGTATAAATATACTTATTTGTATGACCGGTTCCTTGTAGAGAGTAGACTGTGGAGCATTACCAGAAGGATTTAAGTACAAGCAGTGTTCCAGTGTTGTACAGTAAGTGCAGGTGGCACAAACTAATTAATATACTGTTGAGTAATTTAAATGGTGGCACTACATCAGTTTTATGTCACTCATTATAGAGCTCTAATGCTGTGATTATATCCATTAGATAAGTGTTTTCGCATAAGCATACAGTATTTCCCGATGTACATAGTGTGGTAAATGGAAGAGGAACTACATATAAAGTGGAAATACTTCAGTAAAGTACTGGCACTAAAAACATTGTATTTAAATCAACTGCTTGAATAAATATACTCAGTTGTCCACCTCTGACTTTTACCACCACTTGCACTGCTACAAACTCAGCTGCTTCTACTGTCACTATTATTACTCCTATTACTGTTATTATTGCTGCTTCTATTATTATACATATTAAATTACTACTACTGTTATTTTTGCCGCCGCAGATATTATTACAACCACCACCTCTTTTACTACAGCTATCATTACCACCACTACTTTGGCTTCTAAGCTCGCAGTTGAGAGCTTTTTTTAGCCAACACACACAGAAAATCTGGCGAGTAACACCTTGTGTGTGTGTGTGTGTGTGTGTGTGTCTGTAATAATTAAACTTGCAGTTATTTATTTACATTCACTTGAGGCCTTTTCTGCATTCCACACACTCACCCGACCACATGCAGGTGAGACGAATACAGAGTTTTGACTCTCAAAGTCCTTTTTTTTTTTCTACACAAATGAGCACGCACACATTAACCCACTGTCAGACGTACACAAAGTGAAAAATGGCTCCTTTCATTTGCGCCCCCAGAGCCCAGGGCAGCCCTCGTAAATCTGTGAGAAGTTTGAAGTTCATTCTATAGTGCGGCTATATAAAGAGCCGTCTTACTCACTTACTTCCACATTCACACTCTGGCAAAGAGCCAACAAGTACAAAGTTTCCCTTATAGAGTTTTTTTTCTTTACTATAGAGTTTGTTGTGCTTTTTAACTTCCTGAGATTAAACCCTCAAAGAGTCAAAAAAAAAAAAGCCTGGAAAGAAATCTGAGTGAGTCACAGAGTTTGAGGACAGAGAGGGAGACATGGCAGGAGATAGAGAGGAGAGAGGCGTGCGAGGTCTGATTCCAGTTATAATCCACTGCACATGACAGAAGCTACTGTTGGACTTTTCAGTAGAATTTCTGTTATGACGTTCAGAATAATCGTCAAAGCCTGTTGTTGTGTGTATCACTTTTTGTAAACCTGTTGAAACTAGTTCAACCCTAAATCAAAAGTCCTCTTTTTTCCTTACCTGTAGTGCTATTTATCAGTCTATATTGTTTTAGTGTGAGTTGCCAAATGTTGCAGATGTCAGCTGTAGAGATGTCTGCCTTTTCTCCAATATAATGGAACTAGATGGCACTCAGCTTGTGGTGCTCAAAGTGCCAAAATAATACATTTAAAAAACTCATCAGCAATGTCTCTTCACAGAAATCATGACCCAGTTACTCAATATAATCAGCAGACCTTGTTGTGAGCAGTTTCATGTACAGTAGAAACTATTTTCTTTTTATCAAACTGCATACGCCAACTGTATCACCGCGCAGAAGAAAGCATGCTAGCTAATGTTACAGCCAAGGAGGACACGGTTAATGTTCACATTTCCTGCTGTAACAAGCACAACTCCATGAGTACATGCAAGCTTCCTTCTGCCCATTGATACAATTGGTGGGTGTCTTTTGGTAGAAAGAAAATAGTTCTTCCATGAAACTGCTCACAACAAGGTCTGTGGATTATCTTGAGTAACCAGGTCATGATTTCTGGAAAGAGACATTGCTGTTGAGTTTTTCAAATGTATGTTTTTTGGGTACTTATAGCACTTCAAGCCAAGTTCCATCTAGTTCCATTATATTGGAGAGAAGGCAGACATCTTTACAGCCGATATCTCCAACACTCTGCAACTCATACTGAAACAATATAGACTGATAAATAGTACTACAGTGCATGTATAACATCAGTGTCACTCAAAACCTAATGCTTTTGTGCTGCAAAGGGTCAGGCCTGCAATCTCAGGCCCAAAAACCTTATTGACCTTAAGTTCAGCCCATTCATTTTTATCATTTTTTTATAGCTTTAAAATTAAACACCTCCCCTTTCCCTCAATGCACCAGTCGCAGCTGGGCAAGGTCATCTTCTCCCTCTAATGCTTTGGCTGCCAAGTACCCACATTTATGCTTCTGTACATGTATGTTACAAACTCCAAAGGCAGTTTGAGGATTGTCAAAAGATCCATCTTGTGGATATATAACGTCATGATCATGTGAACAAGAATGTTTAAGCCGATCTCTAAAGCTTTCAGGGTACAGTATGCTTGAAACAAACAAGCTCCTTCTGCATGCTGGCCAGGACTAAAGGTGAAAGAGTTTCTACATGTTCTCAATGGCAATATTTTAAGGCGGGCCAAAAAAAAACCCCCTGACATCAAAGCCGTCTTCAAACTGCCCTCCTGATCGCCATGAATGAGTAGTCTTGACGCAATTAATCGTACACGTAGGGATCTCTTTGAAGGTAATATACTATAGTGTTTAAATAAATTATACACTCTGTTTTAGAGAGAAGTTCAAACACTGCCCTACTTTGTGACTGTACGCCGCCAATCATTCCTTAAAATTGCTTATGTGTCTGGTATATGCTGCAAACTACAGAGACACTTTGAAGACAGTAAAAAGATTTGCTGGGGGATCTGTAAAAGCAACACTCTGTATTCTGACGGTTTTGTTTGCTCCATCTCTAAAACCCAAGATGGAGTAGCTTTCGCCATGTTGTTGACTAGTGGTCAGACATAGCTACTAACAGTATTATCACATTAACCGGGGAAGAGGAGTGCTCAGGATTGGTTAATTGTTGATTGTTAATTGTTGAAAATGTGCAAAAAATGATTATTCAAACATCAGGATTGCGTAAAGGTGAAATCTGCTCTGCTACTGTCGTGTTTAAATGCTTTGAATGGAGCCTAAACACAGAAAAATGAAAGTGTAGTATTTGTTCTGCTGACAGCTTTATCGACTAATGATTAGGTGAGTTGTAGTTTTAAAGTGAAATACAGAAAGCAGCAGAGGAGGGAGACACAGGAAGCAGGAGAGAGACAGAGAGAAGGACGTAGGGATGGGGAAGAAAGAAAGAGGACAAGCTGTCTGCTGCTAATGGGATCCTCCTCTGCCCTCCTGGTTTGCAGTCTGGTTGCTTAGCAACTGCAGTGGCCTAAAATAACCTGCCGGGAGACAGAAATAGACCAAAGATATACGGACAGATTGGCCAGTGTGTGCGTGTGTTTGTATGTGTTGACATATTTTTGTAAAGGGATGTAGTTGAGTGGTGTTACAGCTCTATCAGTTTATTTTTGACCTTATTTTACTTAGGTTTTTTTTTTTCTACTTGTCGCACATTCATGATGCAGTACATGTGTAATGTTAAAATGCAAGTGTGTCGTGACACAGGCATATGGACACCACACCAATCAGACAAGGTTGTTACGCTTATCGTCAGGGAAGTGACATCAGAATGTTTAGTCAGCATGGCGGCCCTGTCGGAGACAGTTGCTAAGCAGTTTCTGCACCTTAGCAACCACTCCACTGTCACCGCAACAGAGGGTCCAGCAGTGGAGGAAGAGAGAAAGGGAAGAAGACATTAATGGAAACACAAGGCAGCACACACAGTCAGGTAGAGCGGAAAAAAAGAGTAGAGCAATAGAGCTGTTGTTTTTATTAAACTAAAGTTGACAGTCTCTCCTGTACACACAACAAAAGAGTGCAGGAGACTAGGCTACACAACACACAAAAAGTTACCTTACAAACATTAAAAAAAACAATTGCTGCAGATAAAAAAAAGTTGTAGCTAGTTGATGGAGAACAAGTGGAAGCAGCCTTCAGTTTTAATGTCGACAGTCAGGATGATATAAATGTGTCATCTGTCAGAGATGCTGAAATCTTGTTTATACTATTTAATCTCTTACTTATCCCTGGATTATACCATTGTCAATTTGCTGGATTTGTCAGAAACAAACATTCCTGTCTGGTTATTTTCTCTGTTAACAACTTCTAATGGTATTTTTTGGATTATATCACCATATATACAGTGCACAGTATCAGTATGGGGATAAAAATTATACATATCTAATCATAGGATAGATTACTAATGGACTTCCAGGAAAATTATATTGTGGTGATGTGATAATTTGTTTAATTGAATGATTCAGAGCAAAATGTTATTTAGATTCACAAAGATTGTTGTAAAAAAATAAATAAGATAAAAGTGGTGTAAAGTACATTGCTTTCAATATCCTTAAGTATATTGTGATAATGTTTTCGACCACATCACCCAGCCATAGTCTGAGGTGTGTTCAGCCACCAGTGTATAATAGAGGTCCTCATGGGTCAGAAAATATGTGCCTGACCCAAAAACTACCCTTGGCTGCGGGGCAACCTCCAGCTCACCTTGGAGAGCCCATATAGGCTGAGTCCTTTGCATCAGTCCGGGTTCAATTCCAGCCTGCAGCACTCTGCTTCATGCCACTCTCCAGGTGTGCTATGATAAAGACAAAAAGCCCTAAAAAATAATCTAAAAAAACAACAACAAAAACTTTACCGTCTTACTCGAATCAAGGAGGGCCCCATGCATTAAAAAGTATGTATACTGTATAGTATATTATAGTACAGTGGTTCCCAACTGGTCCAGCCACGGGGTCCAGATTTCTCCTTAGTTCAAAGTCCACAGAGTTTAATATATTTGGCATCGTACTTGCATTCAGCGATGTTATCAAGCTAGTTTGCTGTCTCTGTTAAGTAGCTGTCTGTTATTCACTCACTCTACAACAGGAAACAGCACTTAAATTGAAGCTTGTGTCAGAAATTCACTGTACTTTTAAAATAAAGTGTGTTTTTTACAAACTAGACAAGTTCCCAGGTCACTTGCAGTCCATTCAGAATGGACCTGCGATCCACTTTTGGCTTGTGGCCAGTTGGGAACCACTGGTATAGTATAGTATTTAGTATGCTGCTCCCAAGTGAAATGAAATGGGACCCCAGTGTACCTAGAAAGAAGTAAACACACAGTTTTCTGACTTGCTGACTCCGATTTGTTAAAATCCTACATAGATCAACTTGGGCATCAACAAGTTGGGCAAACCTCTAAATATTAAAAACAATATTCCTTCTATCGTGTACATTTAAAGCTGCCTTGTTCACTGCAGCACTACAAGAGTCTAATGGTTCTCTCTTGTAACAGTGACATTTATTTAATTTCTGCCCGAGGCTGCACATCACATAAAGAGAGCTCAAATATGAATATAAAGGCCTATAATTAAAATCACTGCGGCTGGCAAATTCCTTCCTCCTGGCTAAAATACAATACTCTTAAAGTAACAGGCATCTCACATGAAGAATGTTTTAACTGCTTAACTAAAGATGCAGCAGGTGTTGCTTATTTTATTTAGCTCTTCCACGTGTCCTCTTGGGCCCAATAAAAATTTTGCACAGACCTGAGACTCTCAGCAACTCAGATTTTGCCTAGAGGCGATGTAAAAATAGAAAGTGAGGGAATTTATTGGGGAGGGGGTTGCATCTACCCAGAGATTACTACTGTGTGGGAGAGAGCAGTTTTACAGCTCTGGGAGAGAAGACTGTCTAATCTGATTGTGAATGAGTGGATATTTTAGTATCTCGTAACTGATAGTGAGGGGGCTGACAAACAGTGGTTTGTCTATGCGGGGGTCTCTTCTCAGAAATCTCCTCCTCTCAAACCTCTCATCTTTATATTGGCTCTTTATGTTTGTAATAATGACTTATTGTTTTGGCAGAAAAACAAGAGAACAACTAGCATCTGCCAAATGGTGGAGGTGGGACAAAGTCATTGTTTGTTTCAAGTCAAGTCCAAGTCCTAAGCATTGTGTCTTGAGTCCGTCTTTCACCAAAACATTTTATGCCATTGTTGTGTTTAAGCAGCAAGTACAGTACATTTACAGAAATAAGTAAGGCCTTATAAGTATTTTCAAATACAAACCTGACCCTCCGAAGTAGATCAGGTATCGGACAGATGTGACTGACCCACATTACATACATCATCTATTGTCCCTTTCACACATGCGGTCGATCCCGATAATGTTCAGGAACATTTCCTGCATGGAGTCATGTGTAAATGGGAGCAGGTATTGATATTCAGGGAAATCTGCACCACCAATTTTTACACCTCAAGACCTCGGAACAGGTCAAGGAAAATGCCGGTACAATGAAAACAGTTACATTTCAGGAAAAAAACAGTACAGTAAAAGCAATAACATTGCAGGGACAAGCACGTAAAGGGTTACATCTGTCTGATGAAAGACGCTTTCAAGTTCTGTGAGTGAACCAATCCCAGGACTCTGCTGATGACGTATTTAAATCAGCGACTTGTTTGCAGTTTAGCATTTACGCCAATGCTTTCGCTGGTGATTTGATAACTAATAAATAATACAAGTTATTTTGTTTGCAAGTAAACTCCTTATTTCAAGAACAAAAACTGCTTCTTGCCCCACATGTTTCCGAAAACAATGAACAACGTCTTCCACCGCATTCACGTACGTTCGGCCGTGTGCCTTGCTGAATTTATTCTGGCATTGCCATGATGTGTGAAAAGGCGCAAGACAGAAAAGTTCCTGAAAGTAGCACGTGCATGTGTGAATTGAGAAAATCACTTGGAGTGCCTGAAAGGTTATCCCAGTAATTTACTGTGAACTATATGTGAAAGAGGTGAATATCATTATGAAATTTAGTCTTTCTGCTATGACATACATTCATTCAGTCATAGCAGACAGGCAGATCAAATTACAGCAGTGCCTAATATTACCTTATTCATCACTATATGCCATATCAGTACTTTCTATAAGATACCCTGATTTTAGGCATCGGAAATAGGTGCATCCTTACTTTCAAATAAGCTTATATATGTACTGTTATATAATGTTAAAACGCCAAATGGCCAGATGTGCCTCTGTATCTTTCAGGGGCACAACTGCAACAATTTTTAATTTATGAGATGAATCTTTGCCTTGTTGCTGTCAGTTTATTTATCGTTGACCACAGGAAAATGAAGGGTTGATTTGCTGCATGCCTTTTAAATCATTTCAAATCTTTGGGCTTTGGGGCAGGATATCAAGTCACTCTAAAGTCACAAGTTGTTGTTGTTGTTAAAGTCAGAGCTGAGTTGTAAGTCTTTTAATTTTGTTCAGTTGAGTCATCAAGGCAGGTCCGGATTTAGGCTCCATTTCAAACCATGTGACTCGAGTCCACAGGTCCACCGATAATAGATTTTAGATTTACTGTTTCTTTATTGTGTTGACACATTTCCAAATTTTCCACCAATTAGCTTTGAATCAGATTAACTAAATATTTCACATTTCACCCCCGGATTATAAGTGTTGTGTACAATGTTCTGTTTTGACCAATGTGATTATGTGAGGTTTTCTCTAGTGGAACTACAATTACTCCATGTGATGTACTGTATTTTATGCAAACCAGGGAACTGCCAACAACACATCATGAGAAGGTTCTGTAGTTTGACATGATATAATTGAAAACAGAACGATATCTCATTAGGCAGTCCCTCTGGTTTTAACTTTGCTTTGTCCCAACACTCTCACCACCAAGTCAACACACAGCTGCAGCATGCTATTTTTATTTTATACTATATCACTGTAAAATTACCCTGCTTCTTGTGTACATCTCTGTTCTATTGTACCTGTACCACTTTGTCTCTGCTCTGAGTTGAGCTGGGGAACAAACTGCTGTGATGAATTAATTTAAGTTCAAAGCTTCACTTGAGGAATCAATACAAGGCAGCGCAGGGTAAAGGTATTATGTTATCAAGGTTTCCACTGGACCTCAAGTAATGATCTTATTTTTTTTATCTTGTAGGAGTTTTTGTGCTGTGTATCCACACTTAGATCAATCCAGAGGAGGTCCAGAAGTAGTTCAACATGTAACCCATTTGCTTTACTAAACACAGCTGGCTTTCATGTCTGCAAACATGTAATTTACTGGTTTTGTCCTCCATATTTCACCCATTTATAGTTTAAGAACGTCTTTGTTCAATCTGAACCTGGCAGGGTTTTGAGGTCTTTGTTTTTAAAGTAGTTTGTTTTTAAATTGGTCTTAAGTTCAGCTTCTTCTAGTGAAAAGGTCATAAAAAGTGTGACTCTTGGCTTTCCTAAAACTGCAGATACTCTAGTTATTGTGTGCTACCCTTTATATGTTTTATCCCGTTTTCCAGTCTCTGCCCCAGGGTGTTTCTTGACCGCATCTCCCTGAGTCATTGTTGCTTTAATGCGGCCTCGCTGCTGACATCAGTTAAATCTTCATACAGTCATTCGATCGGCTCAGTGTTTGATGTGGCCTCTCTGTAATTGTCCAGGGTGAAGATGGAGCAGACCATGACAGTCCAGAGGAGGGGACACCAGCGAGCCCCCGCGCCAAGCGCAGAGTGGGTCGTCCTGGCAGGAAACGCAAACAGCTGCTTCCTGTGAGTACTGTAATTATAGGCTGTCGTTGGCCTTTTATACTCCACGCTGCGGCAGAGTGATTGATTACCTATTCACCTATACAAAATCTCCCTGTCTAGCCCTGAAAAGATATGTTAAACATGCACTGTTTCCAGGAGCACTAATTCTTCACATTTATGTATTCACACCTGCGAGCTGCTGAGTGGCAGTTAGCTCAGCTTTTTTTTCCTAATAACACATTAATCTGAGGACACAGTATCACATTTGAGTGTGTTTGACAGATAATGCGACGGAGCACTTGCCTACTCACGGCAGCTTTTCTTTGTTGCTTTTTTCTTCTTTAACATGTTACACTGAGACTTTTTTTCACCAGTAGTGTGTCTTAAGAACAGGGATTCCCCTCTACACTGACTGTTCAGCAGGACTTAACAGGCAATGCAATAATGCTAGCTTCATTTTCTCTTAATTTTGTCATAATTTTCACTTGTCAGTGGCTCCATCCCCCACATTGTCAGTGAATTGCTGTTACCACTTTCCTTAAAACTGGAATTCTAGAAACGCTAATTTATTAGAACTAAACCTTAAAACCTCTATGAGTTATGATAACAGTGTACTCAGCAAAGTAATGGCGGAGTTCACAGAATGTGACAAGTCAGACAGGGCAACAAGCTTGAACAGTGAGACAATCAGACAAGATCAGAGTCTGTTTGCCAAATTTATTTGGAGTGGAAACAAATTTAAGTCACTGCGATCCCTGTGTGTAAACCTCCACCAAATCTGACCTACAATACTTGCCATAGTTGTGTGTTCTGTAGTGGACAAAAAGGGATTATTAGCAACAATACATGTTCAGTTTTACTTCCAAATAAAGTGGTAGCTCATCTGACAAAGCTATTGGCCGTCTTTCAACCTGTTTGATTTTTTAATCTCCCATTTTGTTGCCCAGTCTGACCCATTTATTAATTGGTTTTACCACATTTTTTGTTTTACAAATCCTGTTGATTGATTTTAAAATTGCATGTTGTCAACCTTTTTTTTTAAACTAAGTTTTATTTGATGCCAAGATCTGTTTTGCAAGTGGCACTTAAAGGTCCAGTGTGTGGGATTTAATGGCACTCAGAGGTAAGGTTGCAGAACTGAAATTTCTCCTGTGTGCCAAGTGTGTAGGAGACTTATGATGGCCAATGCAAAAAATGCGTATGGCCTTATCTAGAGCCAGTGTTTGAATTGTCCACTCTGGGCTACTGTAGAACAACATAGCAGACTCGGTGGACCCACTCCATATGTAGATATAAAAGCCTTGTTCTAAGGTAAAAACCCCCCACAACCATTCTTTTTTTTCAGGTGATTATAAACCAACGAACACATAGTTATGAATGTTATATTCCATTTCTGCCAATAGATGCCCCTAAATCCTACTCCCAGGACCTTTAGGAACAAACTGCATACAAACAACATCACCACAGATACAAGTCATTCAGACCTTTACATAGACACAAAGCAATGAGAAGACAGAACAAACCCAATTAGATCTAACTCAACATTAATCCAAAGAACAAAATAAAATAGCATGCTCAAAAGATGTAATGAGAGCTTTGTTTGATTACTGGTCACCAAACAATAACCAGTATAGATAACAGGAGGGAGTATAAACACCACAGAGCAGCTTTAATGGGCAGAGAGTGAACATGTGCTCTTGCTGGATTTTTCTACTTTGCAAATATGCATGTTTATGAGCAAATGTTGAAAGCAGGGAACTGAATGCTGTTACTTTTCAACACAGTGAAAGTGTTCACATAATTTCTGTGTTAGCTTGGCTTCTGGGGGTTTGAAGAGGCAACCCTCCAGTCACCTCTAAGGCAGCGGTGATAATGTGTGAGTGAGCTGCATTATTACTGTACCGACACCAAACTGGATATTTCTTCACTCTCAGTGAGTTCTCCTTCATGTTTCTCTCTTCATTCATCCTCTTATCGCTCACCCTGTATGTGTGTGTGTCTTTGTGCTGACTGAACTCTGCGGTTGAATCAACAAGTCAATATAGCTGATCAAACAACCCC
The DNA here is from genome assembly GCF_006386435.1 of Epinephelus moara. Lineage (NCBI taxonomy): Eukaryota > Metazoa > Chordata > Actinopteri > Perciformes > Serranidae > Epinephelus > Epinephelus moara. Next base: position 17,489,853 of record NC_065517.1, read on the forward strand.
AGACAGAACGAAGTACTGAGTGAACTGTGTGAGTGTGTGTATCTGCGTGTGGGCGTTTATGTGTGCAAGAGAGCAGGTCTGATCATGCTTTGATGTCTGAGCTCTGACAAGGTAGGCAGGATTAATGTGGGTCCTGTCACACATGTGTACACACACAAAAACACACACGCATGAACACACACACATGGACATATAAAACACAGACGGCTGCAGATAAAACATTGATGTGACACACAACAAAAGGTTGCATGTGAGTAAGTGGTGTTTGTTCTGCACTGCTGGAGGAGCACCATCAGTCATAGTAGTACAGTAGTACTTGTAGCAGTTGTAAAGGGCGTAGAATTATTAAAGTAGTGGTCATGGTATTAGTAGAAATAGCAGAACCAGCAGTACAAGTTATATTAGTGTTAAGAGACAATTAAGTATTAGCAATTGTGATAAAATTTGTAACTTTTTTTTGTAGCAGTAGGATTGGTATTAGTGTACTTGCAGTAACAATATTTGTAGCAGTGCTAGCTGTTGTGGTAGTCGTACAGTAGTAGCAGTTGTGGTAGATGTAGCTTATGAAGCAGTAGTAGTTGCAGTAGTATTTGTAGTACCAGTAGCATTAGTAAAAATTTGCAAAGGAATAGTAATGGTAATAGTTCTAATAGTAGTGTTGAAAGTTAGAGTAATAGGAGTAGTAGTAGTGGTAGTACCAGCAGTAGTGGTAAGGGAATAGCAGTTGAAGTTTTAATGGTGGCGGAAGTAGTAGTAGTAGTATGATAGTAGCTGTAGTAGTAGTTGTAGCAAAAAAGTAGAAACAGAAATAATAGAAAAAGCAGCAACAGTAGTAGTAGTCCGATTGTAATAGTAATAGAAGTTTTAGCTATAGTAGTAGTAATGGTGGTACCATAATTTTTCTAATAGTAGGAGTAATTGAAGTAGTCCTAATTGTTGTTAAAGGGAAATTTCGGTTTATTTCAACCCGTCTCCTATCGTCCTAAATTTGTTTCAAGTCACTAGTGACATAGAAATATTAGTTAGCATGTTAGCCATTAGCCTAGATACAGCCGTAGCGTCAGACCTGTTAAAACGTAAGTGAA
>NC_065517.1:17491433-17530647 GCF_006386435.1 Epinephelus moara
GTTGCAGCCTTAGCTAAATGGTAAACAACAAACATGGCACCACACCGGTAAGGTAAGACAACACGTTTACATGTCGTTTTCTATATGTTCTCTGACATTTATCCTAACGATATGAGGCGGTCTTTGTGGAGAAAAAGCTTGTTTAGTGGACTAACTTTGCACTTGAAAGGATGCCCGTTCAATTACGTTTTAACAGGTCTAACGCTACGGCTGTATCTAGGCCAGCGGCTAACATGCTAACTATTATTTCTATGTCACTAGTGACTTGAAACAAATTTAGGACGATAGGAGACGGGTTGAAATAAACCGAAATTTCCCTTTGAAGTATAATAGTACAAGTAGTAGTAGTAGTAGATGTAGCCGCAGTAGTAGTTGTAGCAGTAGTGATAATAATATTGACAGTAGCACAACAGGATTCATAATAGCTTTATAGTAGTAGTAGCAGCACCAGTATTGGCCTAAATATAGCAGTAGTAGTTAATCATTGTAGTATTGACACTAGTAGCAGTAGTAGTAGTAGGACTACAGAAGTAGCACTAGAATTAGTAAAAGCTGCAGTTGTGTTAGCGGTAATGTAATAGTTGTAGTTGTTGTAGTTGCAGTAGTCATAGTTGTGTAATAGTACTTTAAGATTTAGTTGTTAAAGCAGTAATGATAGTGTTTATAGTCTTAATTGTAGTAGTAATTGAAGTAAACCTAGTTTTTGTTGACGTATAGTAATAGCAAGTAGTAGTAGTAGAAGTATCAGCAGTTGTAGTTGTAGCAGTAGTGATAATAATATTGACAGTAGCATAACGGCTCATAATAGATGTAGCAGTGGTGGCAATAGCGGGAAGTAGTAGCACCTGTAGTAGTAACAGCAGTAGTAGTATTAGTATAAGTAGGACTATAGTAGTATTACTATAGTTGTGGCCGTATTAGCATAATAGTATCAGTGGTAGTAGTCAAACTTTTAGTGGTACAAAAGATTTAGTTGTCATAGTAGGTCAGGTAATACTCATTGTTGATGATGTTAGTACTTGTTGTAACGTTAACATCAATAGTATGGCAGTGTTATTGCATCAGCAGTTGTGGAGCAGACGTTTGACTGGAGCCTCCTGCCCAGCGATCAGTGTGTTACCCATTAACACACACACAAACACACAGTGGAGTGTATCCAAGGATAGATCCATTGTGTGGAGCTCAGGGTGGAGCTGTCAGTGACTCTAACTATAGAGAGCAGAGAGGGAGGAGACCTCACTTTCTCTTCTTCACTCACTTGTTCACCTCCATCACAAGTCATCACACAAATATACTTGTCTGTACACACGTATTAGTACAGTAATGATATTTTTTATGGATAAGTGGATTAGCTTCATGGTCCTTAACTTGTTCAGGGTTCCATCCTTTTTCTTTTCATGCTCCATGCTTCTTATTTTTTTCTGGCAGATGTTTAGTTTTCTTTTTTCTCACTCAGTCACAACATTGTAAGTTAGGTGTCAGTCACTTCCTCTTTCTTCTTTCCTTTCTCCCTCGATCCTCTCTTTTTTGTTGCCACCAGAACCATGTGTGAAGCAGCTGGTGTGTTTTTTATGCATGTGTGTGTGCGCTTGTGGCTTTTGCTTAAACATTTCAGAGTAGTTTGAAGTACAGTAAGACTAAAGAGATATAATGGCAGCTCTCCCAGCATTTATGCAATGCTTTCACATGAAACACCCCCTTACAGCCGCAGTCAGTTGTGATGTCAACTGTTACAGATAATGAAACTTTTCATGCACCCTAATAACAAGATTTTATCTGAAGTAAAGCTGGAACTGTCATGTGAAACCTAAGATTTTAGGCATGACTTGATAACCAGAGCTTTTAATTTGATCTTGGCATGTGTGCAGCTCAGTCTGGTTTCTTTTGGTGTTTTCCGTTTTGCGCCCAAACCTCAAAGGTCATAGAGACATGCTGGAAATTGTGGTCATGTTTGCACGGTTTGAAAAAAAAGTGTCATGACTTGCAGGCAGTACATAGAAAACTTTCTTTCTGTCTTTCTTTGGCCTCTTATTTTACAACTAACTGTGGAGCTAGTGTTGAGGTCTGTTTGAACAATCTTAAATGTCCTCTACTGTGATACAGACCACACAGATCAAATAACTTTCTAATAAATCCTGTAATGACAGGTTGTTGAGGAAGTCGGATTATTGCAAACACTGTAAAAACTTGAATAAAATCATCACCTTAATCTGGGTTTTTTACAGTCTTTTAAATATGAAATCTAGCGTGAAAGTAGTTAAGATTTGATCTTTGGTGTTTTTAAGAGACTTTTTTGGTTTTCATCCTTTCCTCTGTCATATTGCTTTTATATATTGAGTGTTTGAGTGTGTCAGCAGGGATCAAAATCCTTCCAGATCTTAAATGGACACTTAATTAGTGCTTTAAACTAAGTATGAAGTTTAATTTAAGGCAGGTACACTCTAAAATAGTTGACAGTGCTGTGTGTAAGAGAATTTCTCTGTAAAAGCTTACTAATTACAGTGATTGAGATGGTTTTCAATTCATGCACGTCAATCGTTTCATCCTGTACATGTTCTTTATTAATATGTTGTTGTTTTTTAGATTACACAGAGACTCAACCAGCAATTCTAAAACACCAAATGTGGTGTTAAAAAAAGGTTTTGTCTGTTCTCTTCTTTCTTCTTTTCTGTTTTTCTCACAGCTACCTTAGGCTGTGGGAAATTATACAGTACACTTTTCACTATTTTAATTGAGAAAATTATCTGCAGATTAATCGTTAAGAAAGAACCAATGGTTAGTTGCAGCCTTAATAAAAACACCTGTCAGTAAAACACTATGATATTTGATAGCAGCACAAACTACAGCCTCCAGAATGATCATACAGTTGAATAAACACCTCTCTGAAATAGTTTTAACATAAACCGAACATTATGGCATTCATTTATTGCAGGTCTGCCGTGTTAGTCTGCATTTGTTATAGCTAGATGCACCTCATAAATTAGTGGAGTGTAGTTGAGTTGAGATGAGATCAGTGCATATACATCTGTCCTACTTCTCTTTTTACTCTTTGAAGATAATCATACTTATGTCGACTGCAAAATGAAATCATAAAATGAATCATTAGAGGACGTATCTGTCGGTAAACGTTAAGGAATCAACTTGTTTGTGATTGTTCACCACTGTAAAGTATGTTTATTTGTTTTTGAGGAAAAACTTTATTATTAGATAGTTTAAAAACTCAGTTAATCCAGAAACTAGGGCTAGCTGCTTTGGCCAAGATGGTTATAGCAGCTAGCCCTAGTAATAAGTGTTAGCTAGCAAAACTGAAGCAAACTAAGGAAATATAATTTAAAGCTTAAGACGTGGGCCTGAAGATAAGGAGCCCAGTGGAAAATGTTGCAGTTTTTTTTTTTTCTGACTGACGATGTAATTCAAGACAGAGTTCAAGCTGAGACATGTTCAGTTTAGACCTCATGTCTTTTACAAATCATAATCTGAACGAGACTCACAGCTAATAACCGAAACAGATGTGTTACATCCATTAGTCAAACCGAGATTGGAAACCGCTTCAATGCACTTTGGCCCATCATGCATTTATTTGCCATATTAGGTTTGTGTGACTGCTTATTTTATTATTTTTGGTGCACTATTGTTTTATTGTTTGCTACATCCTGTTCCCTCTTCAGCCTCCCCTTGGGCATCATCAAAGTTTCATCCAACTTAAAAACTACCCTAGGCTGCATCGCTGTGCTGTGCACACACAGCTCAAGTTAGAGACAGTAGAGTCAGGTACTTTCCACATAGTCTGTCATTCAAGATCAAGGTTTAGATGCTGAGAAAAGAGGAAGTGCAGAAGTTGTTTGAAAGGGTGACAGACAACATAAACCACCAGTGAACATGCAGAAGGTATTGTGTGTGTTTGTGTGTGAGTTTAGCTCTTAATTATAACTACTGTCAAACGTTGTGTGTGCCTGAAACTGTTTTTTTAAATATTTAAGTTAAATTCTCTTAATACAACTTTAAAGCTGCATTAAGCAATATCTTTTACAATCACAATGAATCAAATGGCTCCCTGTAACGTGAATCATCACTGTAGTCTGCAGCCTGCGTTTGCATGCAGGGCATAGTTTTGATTCACTGGCCCAAATGAAACCCTACAAATGCACCTGCTCTCACAGGAGGAAGTGTACAGTCGGCTCACACAAACCGGCTGTACACTTCCTGTGTAGCGGAAAATGGCGGAAAGGCGAAGTGGCTGAAGAAACGTCGAACATATAGCAATCCAAAGACATCCAGATATTTTTCTCAGGAGCTGAATTGAATTTACATTCGACATGTGGCCAAAAAGATGACTGCAAGTCCAGATTCCTCTGTTTCTGCTGAATGTGTAAGTAGTCAGTTGTTTGCTTAAAAGTTAGCTCATACTGTAATGGTAAAACATTGCTTAATGCAGCTTTAATTACATTTTGGGGGGAAAACAATAAATGTTACGGCCATGTGTTCTTATCAAGAGCGTCGTGATGGTATCGCATGTGCCCAAGATAGACACTGATACTGGTGCACTCATTTTAATTTAATGATTTAATGTTAAGAAACTGTCATCTGGCTAATTCATATTCATTATTTTGATTGTTTTGTGCGCAGTTTTAAAAGTCATGTGAGCTAATTTATTGCAGTATATTTTTCAAAGCTGCTGGTTGATTTTTACATAGCAAGTTTTACACTGATTTCAACAACTTGACTTAAGGGGTTGAATTTAGTTGACTGCTTTGATTCATTTAGTTTGAATGCTTTGTGTATTTTATGTTTCCTGCAGTATGTTGAGATTTCTGGATGAAGTGTTATGAACAGAAATGTCATTTTTATCTTTCCAGTTAAGTCACTTTTGTTTCAGCAGGTCATTTCTCAATGTTTGGACCCAAATTCCATTGAACACATGTGCTGTTTATTTCAATATTTGTACATTTTCACAACATTAAAACACACTTTCATGAGAGTATATAGAGAATTAGTAGTGATCTTGTTTTTATGTAAAGCAAATTTGGATTATTAAAGCATTATCTGCTGCCAGTTCTGTAATATAGTGCTTGTTAAAAACACAAGCTGAAGGGCTGCACTGTCCTCTATACACAGACTTAAGACATAATACACCCTGTCTCTTTTTAGAGCTTAATCCTGCATTAATTTTCAGAGCTGGGTTGATGCAGTGGTACAACTATTTGCAGTATTTTTTTACAAAAAGGCAAGCACACATTAATGCAAAATATACATGTTTGCCTAAAGGTGGCATGTTTTAGCCACCAAAAAATCCACCTATGTATCAGCACCTTATTCCCGTTTAAGTACCCAGTGTTAAAAGTGTGTACTGGTGTAGTTAAGTTTGTCCCGAGGCCCTTTTAGTCACCTTTTGTGTTCTCTGCCTTTTACAGGCCTTCTCACCTGCTCATTACAGCCTTTTGTGGGCTTGTTAGCGCTAGCTAGCGTTAGCGCAGCCTTTGAGCTTGACATTCACCCCTGCTCTCCACTTTCTAACTACCCATCTATAAAATGTGTTGGCCTGTCAGCGACACGCACACATAAAAATCCCGCTGGCCTCTCAGAGCGGAGTTTAGCATCATTACTGCTTGTGAGCTAATGCATAAACCATTGAATTACAAACACTGGTATGCACAAGAGACTGTTTTTGGGTGTATAGTAGTAATAGCAGTAGTTGTTATCTTGGTATTTTGCTAAGTAAAATACTTGTGTTTAAAAAGTATGCAATTTTAAAAGCAAATTTATTTCACATATTATGTAATTTTAGTATAATTAAACACGAACAGTTTCTCCAACATGTGCTCATTAATCATTAGCACTGTTAACGACATCAATAGCACTCCCCATCTCATCTTATTAGTGTGCGTGTGTGTGTGTTAATGGGAGCTGGGGGTGTTTATTATACTGATCCAATGCAGACACACTCTGCTGGAGGTACCTGCTCTGCATTGTACTAACAAGGGCAGACTAATAGGTATGTGCTTGTATTGCAGTAGCTCTTTGATTGTGTGTGTGTGTGTATGAATGAGTTTTATGTGTGTGTGTGTGTATGTGTGTGTGTGTATGGTTATTATGTCTGTGGAGTCCTTTGATGAGTCCAGACGAGGGCCAGCAGCAGTTTTCTCAGACCTAGACTGTGCTCCGTCTGTTTCCCAGGAGATGGCGACCTCTGACCCCTGTGCAAACGCCCCCCCAACCCCGCCTGAGGAGCCGGAGCCCTCCCCTTCCCCTCGCAAGAAGCGTGGGCGTCGGAAACTAGAGCAAACCGAGAAGAATAAGGGTATAGATTTAATACAAAGTCATATAATTATTAATATAATATGACTTTGCCCATACATGCACTAATTAAAACTGTCTAACTTATCTACAGAAGCCTTTGATTTACACAACAGCTAACTTCCTGACATTTTAGATGCATTAAGGATGTGAGAATTTATACATAAAAAAGTAATGTCTTCAAGAGGAGTTGTTTTCAATTTACCTGAAATTTTCATAGTCAAATAACTTCCAGATTGCAGTGTTTTAGGGCATTTCGACTTTAAATATCAATGCCGGGGCAAAGTGATGAAAACCATGACTTTACCTCCTCATTAAACCTCTTGTTAAATCTGTACAAATGGGCCATTTCCTGTAACTTTTCTTCTCCTGCAGACGAGCCAGACGACAGAAACTGTGACTCCCCTAGAGAGGTGAGAAAACCAGTTGCCACCCTACTTCTGATGTGTGTTTTTTTTTTAATACCCAAAAATGAAGACAAATCCTCTCTTTTAGTACACGCAGATTAAAGAGAAGGTATGTAACAAGCCTTTTTGTGTGTTCCTGTGTGTGCAGGGTGAGACTGGCAGGCTGCGGAGGAGGCCAGTCCCCAGGGTGACTTTCCAGGCTGGAGATCCGTACTACATCAGCAGGAGACAGAGAGAAGAATGGCTCAGCCGCTGGAAGATGGAGGTGGGAGAGAAACCGGTTTGTGTCTGTGTGAATTTATAGCTACAGTAACATGGAGGCTTTCATCTTCTTTAGAGGCAATCAGAATAAAAGGCCTCAAGTGAACCCCTAAATCAGAATAAACCAGGCTGGTTTGAAAGACCATAATTTTTCATGTAACAAATACAGATAACATATAAATCTTTGTTGTACAGTGTTTGCTGCGTACGGTTTGGCTTATATCTAACTTTCAGTTGGATCTGTAGAATGGTGCTTTGTATTGTAAAGCAACCAAAATACAGTAGAAGTCAACACGTTTATTTGCTAGTACTGAGTACTTAAGTAAAAAGAAAATCAACCTTCACATCAGAAGTGTAATGTGCTCAGTGTTGGGCATTAGTGCTAAAAATGTGATCATGACTGGCAGTTAGATTTTAATGTGCTAGGGAACTCAATATATGTTTTTGTTCGTTGTTTTTTTTAATATTATTAAAGTCCCCCTCCACTCAAAAACGTGTTTTTCTTTCGTTATGTCCCCTAAAATGTCTGACCTTGACTATACTGACTTCTATCTGTGCAAAGTTTGTCACGAAAGAGGTGTTTTCATGTTCCTCTACTGAAGGGGGTGATATCTGTGGACTTCCCTAAAATCTGTGATTCAACCATACCCCAGGCAAGCTAGATTTGGGATCCCATGGATTTTTGAAAAGCCTTAAAAGGCATTGAATTCATTAACCAAATCAAAATAAGGCCTTAATTGGTAACATAATGTCCTAATTCACTATATAGAGAAGTGCAAATTCAAGAAAAAATGGCTATTTCACCAACATTTCGCGGCATAGCTAAAATGGTACAAGGTGATGCTTACAACACTCTGTTTATTTCATACCAAATATTTTTACAAATTAAAACATATCTGGAGGGGGACTTTAAATGTTCATTTGACTCAAATAAAACTACTGGACCAATCAGCCTAATATTTTGTGTTATGACTTTATCTCTTGGTTGCAGTGATTCACAATTGTTTAAAAAACCTGTTTTGACTGTTTTATACCATCACTGACTGCTGACTCCTTACTCCTCTTAACTGGTTGGTACGCAAGATTTCCAAAAAGTGTCTCAGCTAAAAACAACAAGCCTTACATCTGTTGCAGGCCACATTTAGGCACTCATCGTGGCTCAAAAACCGACATCCATAGAAAAGTTTGGTATCATTTTAAGCCTGAGCATCTGCAGATTAATTCCATACCTGATCTGTTATGACCCACTTAAGTTGGGCACGTGACGAGATGAATAAGTCCCTTTTTTGTTATCTTCAACACCATCTTGACTGTAAGGGAGCTGGGAGGCGACAAGGTTTTGTTCCGCCTGCTGCACGGTGTCATATCGGGAGTGTTTCAGAAGCAGAGCGTTTTGCCTGCCAGATTTTGTAGACTTGCAGATTTTGTTGATTTGGTCAATTGCCTTAATAGTTATCCTTCTACAGTACCATGAGTACATATGAGGGCAGTTAAATGGTTTCTTTTCTGTCCGTTTTAGTTGTGTTCATTGTTGTTATTTACTTCTTTGTTTTTCTGTAGCCTAAAGTTAATACCCTAAAATTCCAGTTGGGAGTACATAGATCAAAGATTTGTGATTGTGCTTCAGTTATTATAAATACATTCATCCTCATGATTATATTGTATCTCTATTTAACATATAGTGCCTGTTAGCAGGATAAATCAATCTGCTCTCTGCATTGTGCAATGGCTTTGTCAAAAATACAGGAGGAGTGTATTTCTATAAGCTTCTGCGGTGCATCTGCTGCAGTTGAAGAACTATCTAGGGGGGCCTCAAATAGCTCAGGCAGCCGCCTGGTGCAGATCTACACTCTACTGAGTGCACATCTCTTGTTATGAAATGTTTTTGTATCACATTGTAGGCTATGTGATAATTATCAAACAGTAACTAAATCATTATATTAAACTGAACATTTGACATGACAGAACTTATTTTCAGAGTAGTTCATTGTCCTTAAAAGAATTCAAGACTCATTAGAAGTTTCCTCTGGTTCTGGCCCATTTAGCCGGTGTCAGCCGTTGCCTGTACAATTTTTGTTGGAACACATCTTCAGCATTTATAGCAAACGAAATTTGTCTGTTTTCAGTCAAACTGTAAATACAACTTAAGAAACAAACCGCTGACCACCGAATATATTTATATATTCTCTGGTCATCATCACACTTGTGTTTTGCAATCTTCCTGCCTGCCTTTTCTCTGTAGAGATAATTTGTTTACACTTGAAGGGAGTGGACTTCCCCTCTCAGACAGACACGGCTGGCTGGTGAAAGAGAAGTGTGCGTCCTTTTAATTTCATTGGCCTTTGCGGTCACGTTTACTCAACACTTGACACAGCGGAGTAGCATTGGAAGTAAAAGTGGTGCTTTGCCTTTCAGTGGCTGTCATGCACCATTTGTATTTTTAAAAGAATTCGACTTTGGTTGATTTTGACATGTATTGCCCTTGAGTGCACCAGTGGAACATGCAGCACATTAACATTGCTATAAAACTGTATTTCCCAACCTTTTTTTGTCCCCCACAGCCCTGTCAGACCAAGTGCTATTCAGGCCAGCAAAGTCACGTCCTCAGTGATATTTCTGGAAATCTAAGCAATTTAGTGACATCAAGTGGAGCTTACGTTCACATATAACACATGTTACCACTTTAGAGGCAGATTCTGATATTTGAGTGACTGATTACACTAAATAGTCAGATTTAGTATTCTCCGCCAGTATTACATAACTGTTGAGAAAGCTATGAAACAAAATCTAGAAAGTATATTTTAATAAGGAGGAAGATCAAACTGTGAAACTGTTTTTTTTTGATACTCATAAAACAAACATTACCCAAGTGGATGGGGAATTTGAACTCTGTTTCTAAAACCCTGTCTATGGCTCTGTTGGCAACTTATTACACACTCTCAAAAACATGTGGTGTTAAAGGTCCAGTGTGTAGGATTTAGGGTCATCTATTGGCAGACAAAATGCGGTCGGCTTTTGGTGGCTTGACAGTTACCGATCATTGAGACAATGAATATAGCAGAGATTTGCCTCGTATCAATTTTGCTCTTTATTTCCCGCTGAAGCATAAATTCAGTGGAAAAAATGTTTGATGAACTCATTATTCCAAGTTTTTAAAATTAGCTGAGCTACAAATTGTTCATTTACCTCCTGCCAACTGCAGATGTACCTGCTAGGGAACAAATAACCTCATATACCCACTGTTTACGAACTGCGTAGCACCAAACAGCAGACAGTGGAAAAGTTAGCGACTAGCTGATGAACATAGTGGAGCATTTAGCAGCTATAGAGCCAATTATTTCTCTCAGGAGTTGGTGGTGACCAAAAACAGAGCTAAAAAAGTGAACTTGCAACTTCAGATGAATGATCACATTACTCCGTGTCTGCTGGATGTCTTTAGGCAACTCTTTACTAACAACTTTGCTATTAACAACTACAAAGGTTTCAATATGTCAGTGATCTCTTTCCTTTTTTTTTTTTTTTCCAAAAATAATCACTTGTTAAAGGTATACTATGCAGGATGGTTGGTTACTGATGGTAAACACACTTGCCGGCCAAATGAAAGAAAAAGTCAACCCCAGATTCACTCTCATTTGGTGTTTCGCCTCACTATAGTTGCGTTTTTTCAGGGCTGTGCTTCTTGAGGTCTGGCACCTGGTCGCAGTCTTTTTATAAAGCCCTAACCTGACCTGAATGCTATAGGGGTACAAGCTCATAAGCATCCTGAACAGAGAAAATAAGGAGGAAATATGAAAATACAGGCAGAGGGCAAAGTCTCTAAAGAAAAATACACCACCACACACTTCCAGTGGGTCATAAGTGATGATAGAGAGGGAATACTGCTACTACTACTGAGTCTATGAATTGTGTTTTTTTTAGGGAAAGTCCTGCGTAGATACTTTATTCTATGATACTAAAAAAAAGATTATATCACATATATGCACATATAAAATATAGATATCTAGTACAAGTGTACAGAGAGTACAAAACAACACACTGGAGAAAATACTGTTGTAACCTAGAGAGGCTGTGAGATGTGTGAGTAAATGTCTGCAGCTGCAAGAGAGCGTGTGTGCACGAGGAAAAACGTAAAAGTGAAAGACAGAGTGAGCGAGAGAGAGAGAGCCAGGATGTGTGCGTATATGGTCATGAGAGAGAAGGTAATTCAAGTTGATTGACAGATGGTGCTGGCTGCAGCACACAGGGATGTAGGAGTGTGTGAAGTAAAGAAAAAGTGTGTGAGAAGAACAGAGAGGTTAATGGACCAGCTGAGCACGTGTGGCTGCAGTTTCCGCTCTCTGTTGTTTGAACTTGTTGTGTTGCAGTCTGTGTTTGATGGACACAAACCAAAGCAGTTTTGTTTTGCGATGCGGCTGCTGGGAGTTTCATACCCATTGTCTCTGAGCCTTGAATATATTTAGAAACTTTTTTTTTTTAAACTTTGATGTATCACCAACAACAGATCTGCAGTTAGGAGGGCTTAAATGGAGAAAATGGAAATCCTCATATGAAGTACAGATTTTAAGGTGTTTGTACTATATTTGTCTGACAGCTTTAGTTAGAACATTTTACTGAACATTGACTACTTTTAATACTGTAAATCAATTTTGCTGAAAACATTTATATACTTTTACTTAAGTAAAGGTTTAAATGCAGGACTTTTACTTGTAGTGGAGTATTCACAGTGTGGTATTAGTACCTTTACTTAATTGAAGGATCGGATTACTTCTACCACCACTGTGAATAATTCAGCCGTATGTAAACACACCCAAACCATAGCTTGTCAAACTGACACCAGCTTGCCTTTGTTTGGTTTTTGCACGCATGTGACAGGTGGAGAGAGATGGAGGTAGGGCACGTGTGACTTCCTGTCAACACCCATCTTTTTGCATACTGTTTTCACACCTACCATCAAAACACAGGTGAAGTATTTTATGTTTTGCATGAGTGCATTGAAGGAAATTGAGACTAAAAAGAAGGAAGGAAGTTTAACAATATGGTAAGAGCAAAAAAGGAAGGAAGCAGTGGGAGAAGCATGGCCTTGTGAAGCGCTCTGTGACCTATGTCTGCGAAAAGCACTATATAAATAAATCTAACTTACTCACTTAGAAGTATTCAGATCCCATACAGTACATTCATGTGAAAGTACTTTTAAGTAAAATTTCAGCATTCAAAATCCTACTTAAGTAAAAGTGAAAAAGTATTAGCAAAATATACTTAAAGTAACAAAAATAGAAGAACTCATTCTGCAGAAGAACGTCTCCTGTAATAGTATATAACATTATTAGATTGTTCATACTGATCCATCAGTGTGTGAGCAACATTTTACTGTTATAGCTGGTTGAGATAGAGCTAGTACGGTACGGCCCTACTCAACTCAACTCAACTCACTGTTTTTTGGTTTCCAAGCAAGCTGAGCCGATACTAGATGAAGATGAAGTCAAAACACTGCAGACCACCAATTGGTCAGACAGAATCATCACTCTTGCGGCACGAGACATCCCTCACAAACCCACCATTCTTAGATAGCCAGGATACAAAGCCGCCACAATTTTTTTATTCACCTGACCCCGATTGTAAAAAATGGCAGCCCGCAAATCGTACTATGCCGTACAGTTCGGGAAGTGAAGTGAAATCCAATACGAGGTTAAAAGGAGAATAAATATTGGACTTACATCACTCGTGGACAGAAATACAAGCATACGGTGACTCAAATCAGCGCTAATGTTGCTTTGTGGCCATAACAACTTTTATATGTCAAAGTTTTGTGTTTGCCAGCCTGATATGGAATTCTTCTGCCCTCTAGTGGCAAAAAAGACACATACAACAAAAAACGTACACTATGCTGTATGGTTAAGGAAGGGCAGACATCGTTGCTGATTAAAGGATCCAATGAGTGTTGCAAGATGGTGTCACGGCAGTTTCACGCGGCATTGCTTTGTGATCAGTTGAAAATCCCACCTACACCAAGGTGGTACTATCTGCAGTAGAAAAATTAAATAGAAAAAAACACCTGTTGCTTGAAGTGAATTGAGTCGAGCTGACCCATGCCGTGGAAACGAGGCATTATGTACTAACATAAGGATCTAAATCTGAGGGGTCATGAGACGATTAATGGGTAGGGAAGAGGAAAGAAATAAATTCTGCTGAACAAACTTGTATTCATTTTTTGGATTTCTCTCAAATCTTTTTTTAATGCAATATTGGATAATTTAACATCTTTGGGCCTCAAACAGAATTTCAAGTTAAATCATCTGAGTTTCGATGGTATTCACTTTTTGGTTAAACTCAGAAACATCAGAAACGTGACAAGGGGCTCCAACTAGACACTAGTTTTTGTAAGACATCAAAAGCCAGACAGACTGTAGACCACTGGATTGATTTTCACCAATGCATTGTATTTTATAAGTGAATCATTTGTATGATCACAGAGTTATTTCTATTTTTAACTGAGAAAGTTAAGTAAAGGAAGATTTATGACTTGAGAAGGATGATTAAAAAGGAACAGAAATGCTACAGAAGAAAAGAAGAATGGAAGTTATTAAAGGAGCTATATGTAAGAAATCTAAAGCAAATAGTCATAAAATCCTCCGAATATGTCACAGAGACTAAGGAATAATGTTCATATAACATACTGATCTCACCGACAACAATAGTACGGCCAGAATATTCGCATTTAAAAAAATTTTTTACGGTCTGCAAATCGTGTTTATGTTTTGAATTTGTGTTTTGGCCTGTTGCGCCACCCACCGCCGTCTACCAGTCACACAGTCAGTAGAGTCTCAGCATCAGTTAAAGTTACGACTGAGCTACAGCAGCACGGTAAGCAGCATTAGCAGTGTCCCGGTACATAACATTAGCAGCCGGCTCCTCTGCTGTATCCCGGCAGCAGCGTTAGCAGCAGAGAAGCCGGACTTGCTCGAACGGTCCACTGGAAAACCGAAGATCAAGGACGCGGCGACGCAGCCCTGCCATGGCAGCCGCCCGTGGGCAAACAAATCAGTCTCCAGTGTGCCGCTGTCCAGCAACCTCGAATCTGTAGGGGAGGGCGGGCGGACACGACTCGCGGCAGTATTTTGAATTTGAGTGCAGTAACCGTTTTGGCCACATTCTTACATACAGCGCCTTTAAGGAGAGGGGCATGTAGTGTGTATAAAGGTATGAGAGAAAGGGGAAATAGAAAAGGTAAAAGATGTAACTGAGATGTAAAGCCAGGAACGAGACAGATAACGTCAAGTGAGGGAGTGAAAGAAAAACCTAGAGAATGTGTGTACGTGTGTGTGTGTTGGACAGGAGAGAACGAGGTGAAATCAGTGCCAGAGAGAAGAGGTTAACCAGCTCCAGGTTTCTGCTGTGTGTGTGTGTTTGCTCTGTCAGTTGAATTGCAGCCAGCTGTTAACACCCCCATCAACATCCCATTTCGCTGCTGTCTGAAAGAAACCTGGTAAACTCTGCAAAGTCTTTTCCAATTTTGGGATGAAAAAAAAAAATCTGGCATCTTTTCACTTCATGTCTAAAGTTACAGCCAAGAAAATAAATACCGAGTACTGAGGGAATAGTGTACTGTATATATTAGAGGGTGGACTTTTTTTTTCTCCCTTTAGAAAAAAAAACACTGGCTGAACCTCATTTTGTTTTGATTTAATTTAGCACGTCACACGCCATGCACACTCTTAGCTGTGACCTTGTTTTCACCTCTAACCACTCGGCCTGAGCTGCAGTGTACGTCACACACATATGCTTTCTGTAGCAACATCTGATCAATGACGAATAAAAGAAGTACAAACATATTAAAGCACCCATGCTTTCTAACAAAAACAGTTACATTTAGTGTTTCTCACTACAGTGCATTGTGCAGAACCCTTGTTTACATCAGCAGTCCTCTTCCTTTGCACCATCTGAGGGTGCTCAAGACTGCTATCAGCTATCAAGTGTTTTATGGCTGCATGCAACCCAAGATTATTTTCACTACTGATTAATGTGCTGATTGATTTATCAATTGTTTGATTTATAAAATGTCAGAAAAAACATATGGTTGTTATTTTAGGTGACATCTCCAAACTGCTTGTTTTGCCTGACCAACAGTCTAGTCCAAATATTACATAAAGGGTCATATATGAGAAAAAAAAAAGCGGCAAATTCTCTCATTTGAAAAGCTAAAACCAGAGAAACTGATAATTAATCAACTAACCATTGCAACTGTCTTTTATTATGACCAAAAAAGGCTTTTAATCTAAACTCCTCTTTACTCCTGCTCCTAATCAGCCCCACGGGACTAAGGGCTGGTTTGGTTTTACTCTTTCACCTCTTCCTGACTGCATGCGAATGAGCAAACATCAGATTGTTTCAGTGTTTCCAAATGAGGAAGTCCTAAACTGCTCCATGTGTCAGCAAACAGGCTGATGTCGCTTGCTTAAAAAAAACACTCACACCGGCTCTATTTTGGTGAGGCTTCGCTCACCTCCAACATATATTCAAAGCAAAACCAAAAGGCTCGCTCAGGGCTCGATAGGCTCCCTGATTGTTCTTGTCGCTCATAGTATATCTGGACAGGTTTTTGCACTCAATCCGGCAGAGTGCACTCATTTGCTTTATGGTTGCTTGCTGTATTTAGGAGGAAGTGATGCAGTGTCATTTGTATTGGCCAAAAAGCTCTGATAAACCCAACATACATTACCTGCCCAGCTCTGGATGGCAAACAGACAAAATTAGCAACTAGCTGCTTAAGAAAGTTGAACATCTAGCTGCTACAGAGCCTAATATTTTTCTCGGGAGTGAGCCCGGTCTCACTCTGAAATCGTTGAAATCCGGCACTTGGGCAGTGACTTGCAGCTTCAGAAACCAGTGAGAAAAGGCGTTCTTTAAAGGACAACTTCGGTATTTTTCAACCTGGGCCCTATTTCCCCATGTGTATGTGTGCGTATGATTCATGGGTACAACTCGTTCTAAAATTGGTTCAGTATTAAGGAAGGCGGATGCAACCAGAGCCGCGAAACGAGCTAAAACGGTAACCAGGGCAAATGCGTCCCGTATAAGTTTGCGGATTAAAAGTGCTTTTTTTCGCCACTGACCGGTTCAGATCACCAGTGCTATAAGTGCTATGAGTGGAGTCAGCTGTCAGTCAGTGTTGGAGCAGAGAGGGGGAGGGCTGCCCCGCTGGGTACTGTAAGTGAGTATGTGAGTATGTGTGTATGAAGTGTGTGTTTCGCCACTGACCGGTCCCTTACCTCTGGGCTGTGTGATGTCACGAGCTTTGCTCCACTGTGTCTATAGCTCTCTCTACTCGTGGGACAGCCGTTTTCTTGAGGAAGAGGTGTTTCGGGATTGGATATCTTCTCTCCTTCGGCTGGCAGTAGTCATCTTGGGAGAAGTGAGCACTGCAGACCTGATGGTCTGCAAGGCGCAGTGTCTGGACAGGAGTGTTAGCATCCATTTGTAGCACAACTAGCCACAACTTCAGCATCTCACCGTCCGACAAAGGCAGCCTATTAAAGCTGTACAGGGTGTTGCGCGACATCCTGTTCTTGCGTTTGGGAAAAAGGCCCGTTTATTTGAGCACACCAAAAACTCCGGTAACACTCCAGGGGCTAGCACGTAAAAGACTCCGTCCTCTGACTCTTCTAGCGTAACACACACACCTCATACACACATACTAACTTACAGTACCCAGCGGGGCCACCCTCCCCCTCTCTGATCCAACACTGACTGACAGCTGACTCCACTCATTCACACTCACCACTGCCCCAGGGCCGCTACAATATGCTATCTACAGAGATAGCACTGGCGATCTGAACCGGTCAGTGGCGGAAAAAAGCACTTTTATACGGGACGCATTTGCCCCCGTTACCCTTTTAGCTCTTTTCGCGCCTCAATACTGAACTAATTTTAGAACGAGTGGTACCCATGAATCATACGCACACATACACATGGGGAAATAGGGCCCAGGTTGAAAAATACCAAAGTTATCCTTTAAAGTCGTCATGATACATGGCCGGTTGCTGTTATAGTTTAACAGTGCCCAGCGGCGTCAGGGGGAAACGCAGCGGGACAAGGACGAAAGTTAAGGCGGTGAAAGTCCAACTGGGGCAGGCAGGAGCGGTGGTGGTTGGGTCCAACAAACAACGACTTTCACCCGAGGGAGTGGTGTTCGCGTCCCGTAGGACTCTAAAGCCAAACCTTCTTTTTAACTAAACCTAACCACGTGCTTTTGTTGCCAAAACCCAACCCTGTGTGTTTGTTGTATTGGGAAAAAAATTGTCAATTTGCAGTGTTTGTTCCGACGTAGTGCATTTATTTTGAAAGAGACTGTATGTAAACGTTAAATTTCCTGTGAAAACAGAAGTGTATTTTGAAAGACGACAATGCGTGTAACAGGCAGAACTTGACATGGTGTCCCAGAACGTTAACAACCAACGCACCCAGGGTACCTTGCATGTCGTATGTGGATGTGGAAAGTCCATGAGAATACATGAGAATGTGTCGCAGGAGTCAGTAAAATCCAAAACGGGGTTAACAGAAGAATGAATATTGGGCTTACATTACTCATGTGGACAGAAATAAGACTCCAAATAAACGCTGAAGTTGCTTTGTGGCCATAACTTTTATATGCCAAGGATTTGTGTTTGTTTAAGTTTATTTACTTTATTACTTTATTGCCAGTCTGATATGAAGATCTTCTGCCCTCTAGTGGCAGAAAAAGGCAAATTAGCGCAGTTATAAATTAGTAGTAGTAGGATTAACTGAAAAGAGTTAATGTTCCTCTTTATTTCTCACATTCAGTTTATAGACATTCAGTCAGTTTAATTTTATTTTTCTTCCTGTGACTCTAAACTGTCTCATGTGACGCGCTGTGTAACTGCATTTCACAGTTCCCAGTAATGTGAACTTTTTGTGTGCACGCCTGTGTATGTATGTGAGGTCCTGACCCTAACACATCCTATTGCCTTGTCAACTCTGAGGCTTACCTAACCTTTAACCTCAGTGCACGTACACACCCCATATACACACATGTAAACACTAGCCTGGATTTGTGTGTGTGTGAGTGTGTCGTCATCACCCTTAAACCCCCGGGGCTACCAGACATAACTCTACACCACCTCTCACTGTGCATGTGTGTGTGTGTGTTGTGAAGTTCACCTAAACATCTGTTAAGTGAAGGAGCCAGTAAATCACACACTTCACTGCTGTGGCCAATCAGCGGAGAGGGAGAGGGTAAAGAAGGCTTGAGGGCGAGAGTAGCCCAGGAGAGACGCACAGAGAGGAAGAGGTGGAGGAGGTGAGAGAAAGACAGACGAAGAAAATGACAGAGAGAAAGAGAGCCAGGGAGGAAGGGTTGCAGTTGCAGAGCTGCCATGTTCAGCCTGTAAGTTTTCTTTTCTTTTTCATGTGTGCATGTGTTGCAGAGAATGTAAGTGTGTGAGGAAATGTATGCTTAAGGTTGTTTTTAAAACAGGAAGTGCTGTTTCTGCTGCTAAGATGTTATTTCATGGCAAGTTTGTTTTTGTGTCAGCTGAAGTATGTGTGTATGTATGAAGTAAAATACTTTTTAAAATGCTTTCTGGAGGCTTTACGTCAAATACCTGAAGAAATTGGAGATCTTAGTCGTCAAAGCTCTGAAAGAGAGTTTGATTAGACTGAAGAGGTCATTTTTGTTTACTTCCTGTTTGCTTTTTGTTTGTTTGGGGGAAGTTGGGAGCTCGGGAGTTAAATGTGTTTCTCACTTTTCCACTGGCAGCAAAGACATTCAAATGAATCCTTATTATGTCACCCATCTATCACCTGCCCAACATTTTAGGGTTGCTCTGACATCATGGCATGCCCAGATATATCAGCTAATAACACAGGCTCTGTGAGGCCTACATTCGTGGTTCTTTCATTTGTATTTCCTCTGTATATGCTCCAACACAGTGGTTTCCAACCCTGTTTGCCTCTGAATTGACCCACAGTACAGACAGTGCAAAAATATAAGTATAAATAAGGAAGTCAAGTAGAATAGAAGAGGTAATACAAAATAAGATCAAATTAAAGAAATAAAAATAACAGTGAATAACAAGTGCAAGCAGTTTGTGAAAATTCTAGTGCTGCTGCTATAAATACCAAAACCACTATAATATTACAGGTTTCCTGCAACTTCTTGAAAAATTTTAAAAGGCATTGAATTAATTCATCTAAAAATAAGACCTTAATTTGTATTAAAATGTCTTAAGTCCATTTCATACATCTTTCAAAATTAAAAAAATGCTAACATATGAGAAGTGGGATTTTATTAATTGTTTTTTCTGACTTTGCATTATAAAACCTCTAAATAATTGGTAGCAAAATTGACCCAGTGACTCTCTCATAAACCTCACACAGATCATGGTAGCGGAACCAATGACACTCATATACATTTACCACATCTGTAACTTTTCCCACGGCATACCAAAGGCCAAATGGATACTTTAATGATAATGTTTACTGTTTCCCATGGGTTTCACAGCAGAAAGTTCTCATCTTTTTTTTAACAAATAAAGTAGATCATCTTTTAAACTTGAACAAAAAGTCATGTTTTATGTTACAGTAAACATTTTTGGCAAGTTTGTCCCAAAGTAATTGATGTAGGTTAATGTTTTTTCTAGTTCAGGTTTGGTTATTTTAAAATTGCCTTAAATCTAACTTCCCTTAAGCTTTATAGGAAACCTGTATTACGCGGCACAGTACCATCAGGATTTATAAACTTTTTGATATCCAAAAACAGACATTTTTTTATTCATTTTATGAATTAATTTGTCTGTTTATTTATTTGTCTGTAAAAGAAAGATATTGGATTAAAATTTCGAAGCATTTTCCACATCTCTGCTCTCCAGGAAAGCTGTGTTGATAATTGGAAAACATCACCAAGCAGCTCCCAAATTAACATGCTGCGAGGTTAACATCGCAGTTGGCATTGTCCTTGAGCAGCCATTAGACACTTGTTGTTAAGTCCATTTTACTACAAGAGTACTACTAGAATTCTGGTTGGATTTTTTCAGTTTACTTGAATGCCAATTTTGTTTTTGGGCTAAGAGTGAGAAATGAATTAAAATTTTAAAAGCCAGTGGTTTCTAAATATGATAATGACTGCAAAATAACAGCAAATCACCAACTCATCACGCTGCAGTGTTAACGTCAGGGTTAGTTTAGTCCTTCAAACAGCCATCAGACACACATTCTCTGATTAGCTTAGTCATTTTTTTCTGTTCAAGTCAGTTTGATTACCAGTCTAAAACATTTTCCAGCTGTAAGTGACTCCCAGATTTGTTGAAAATTAGAAAGAGAACACCAAGCCACCAAATCATTACACCACAGTCAGGTCAAACATGTTGGTATTGTCCTTAAACATTCATCAGACAGATGTTGTTTGGTCCATTTCATTGTCAGAGACCCCCGGAGAGCGTCATGGAAAACCACTGATTGTTTTCCTTTAACATGTCCCATGGCTGCGATCGATGCTAATGAAAGAGCAGTCACTTGTCGCCTATTGACAATGTGAGAGAGGGTCTTGACTGCACTCTTAATTGTACCGTGTATGTGTGTGTGTTTGTATGCGTGTGTTGAGCAATGTCGGGTTCATCTTGAGGTCAGGGTCAGTCACGCTCATAAAGGGGGTGTGGTTTTAAGAAATGGCTCATTGGTGAGGTCGTGGGGTGAGGGGTCGGAGGTCGAGGGGGCGGCACTAAGAGTGAAAACACTGACCAGGCCACGGGGTTCGTCAAAGTTCAAAGTCGTAACTCACAACATTACAACCTCTCTCTGTCCTTTGGCCTTTATTTGTCCCTCACAAGCTGCTGTTTTCTTCTGCACTCTTTTTCTGTTACAACACCAAGCAGTTTCACAGATCACTTTTATTTTAATTTTCATTTCTTTTTTAACTGTATTTCAACCAACAAAAACTGATACACGTCTACATGTTTCATGCAATGTTAAACATGCAAGACAGCTGCATTTTACTGCTGGTGTGTGTTACAAATTGACATGACGGATAATATCCACTGATTTTAGCTGCTCATTTATAGATCGGTATTTCTGCATATGTTGGCTTAAATAAATAGAATAGATAGAAAGGACATTGAACTGTTTGCCATGGTCAGTTGAATTGTTCAAAGGAAGAAAAAAGGCGATTGGTGTCAGTTTAATTGTGACAACACACATCAGAGGGGCTGTAAAGTGTCACACTCACTAGTTTGAGAACTCCAGTTTAGCCTATTCTTACACCTATTTTGCTTATTAAACAGAAAATACAACCATACACCAATCCAAGTTTCTCTTTTTCACTGAACTAAGACTAATGTGAGCTTAATTACCCTGTTAACTCGTTGTCAAACACATGTTATTTAAACTTGAAAGAAACTAAATAAAACTCACCAAAGCCATCTTGGTTAATGTTTTTAACAATTACCAGCTCTGGTTTGGTCCAAATAAACCCTTAATTCACTGAGTTAGATGTGAAAACGTGCAGCAGTGGATCTCCCTTGTTCTTTAACATTACATCATGTGTCAACAAATGTGCAATTAATGGAAACAAACAGGGAAATAACATTTATAGTCCTATTTTAAAAGTGACAAACTGCTTATTTGAAAACGTACTACTCCACAGCTTGATTGGTTGTTGTTGTAAAACCTCAGCTCAGTGAGTTAAAGACCTGCTGCAAGTCCAGTTTGTTGAAGTTAGCCTGCTATGACAGTTGCAGTAGCAACAGTACACATAAAAACGGCCGCCGCTCTGACCGTCCTGTTATACTGTTGTTAATGGGAATGTCTGTTCCACTGTTATTCTATTTTTATGTGTTGACCAATAAGACATAAGACACATGATATTGTAATGCAGAAATGCCAAATATACAGTATGTTTGAGGTAATTTAGCAAACTTTAACAACCATTGCAGTTTGTCCACCAGAGCGAAGTGTATTTTAGTACATATCTTGGTCCCAATACTTCAATAACCATAAAATCAGAATATCCAATAAATAACCTACAGAAAGAAATAATCCAATCAAAATTATTCTTATATATTTTTTTGTTTATGCTGTCTATTTGAAATGTGACATTTTTGTTCTTTTTTACCTATAAAATATCTAAGACAGTAGCCAGTAGTTTGGGGCTCTAGTAAAAACAAATGTTTAACTACCCTTCAGACTTTTAAAAAATATATTTGCACTGATTTAAATAATCCTACGATTGCAGTTATCACTCAGTTTTCTTTACATTGAAGTCAGCTATGCTCTTCATAATATTTAAGGGTATTCATTAAAGGAGTTTGAGGGTGAATACCGAAGCCTCTGACATGCACAAATCAGCAGATGTGCACACAGAGGAAGGGACGGTATGAATCATGCACTAAGTGGTTGTGATGCATAAAATGCTGGTAGGTTATGTGTCTTCAGCTTGTCTTTTGTCTCTGTCTGTCCATCCATCCACTTTACATCAGTCAGTCTTTATCAAGCAGACTTGATTTAAGGTGGCACTCAACCTTTTTTGGTGCTACTACTTTGACATTTACAGCTACTTACTGTGTGCACTTTTGTTGATTTGCGTGAATCCTGAGTAGTTGTGATTGTCCGCTCGGTAGCCCTCAGCAGGCAGCAAACATTTAAAAACGACACAGTAGTGTGTTGAACTTTGGCAGCAGACATAACATTCAACCCACAAACCTCTCTGCACCAAAGCTCAAGAGTTAAAAGCCTTGAATGAGGCGTTGCAGAGTGTGAGCCTTCCAGTTAAAATGCTGTCGCCTGGCCTAATTACTGTACTTTTTATAGGTTAGTAGGTAATTTAAAATCTCACTCCTTCTCCAGCTCAGTGTAAAAGAATATTCAGGGAAACAGACTCTCCGTTTTTAACAGGACAGACATGCTTACTTTTGTAAGTAGGGCTGGGTAATATATGGATATTATGACAATTTCTTAATACCAGATTATATACTCTCTTAAATTTTGGACATAATATTGTAAGTGCTGTCTTTTCCTGGTTTCAAAGGCTGTATTACAGTAAAGTGCTGTAATTGTCTGAACTTACCAGACTGTTTTAGCTGTTTTAATTAGTTTTCTTTACCTACTTAGTCCTTTTATCCACATTACTAATGATTATTTATCAAAAATCTCATTGTGTGAATATTGTGTCAAAGCACCAAGTCAACCCTACAATATCATGGCAATGTTGATGTAGAGATATTGGGTCAAAAATATTGTGATATTTGATTTTCTCCATATCCCAGCCCTACTGTGTGGTGCCTTCTTCTACCACAGTATAAATACAATCAGACAGAAGTAACAGGAGCAGCATGCTGCACCCAGCTGACCCTTCAGTTTATTTCAGACCCGAGTGTTGCCTTCACAGAAACCCGAGCAGATGAATACAGATTCGTCTGTCATCACTGAGTCATCCGCATCCCTGAAAAGCAGCAAAGCTTCCTGATGGAGTGTTTCAATCAGCTGATGTTGCCAGGCAACAAACACGGTTTCATCCAGTAGGCAGGATTTTTGGCCGATATCTCGCAGCAACACGAGCCAGGTCCAAGTCTTCTAATGAGATGATCCGGTCCAGATGCTGACAGAAATTATCAAGTTTCCTTCGCAACAACAACAACAACAACCGAGTGTGGATGAGATGAGGTGAAAGTCAAACAATTGCTGCAGGAAAATTTGGTCCTTGACGTAGCAGGAAGGAATTTTACTAATACTTCAATATGGTAAGATGTGTTTAATACAATGAAATTTATCCCTGCAGCAAAGAAGCACACAGCTCACACATTCAAATGCCATATGTTTAAAACCTTTTTGTGGAATTTGTAATAAATACAGTAATAGATATTGTAAATATCTAAAAAAAAAAAAAAAGATACAGTGTAATAAAGCCTTACAAAAGCAGCAGTTTTAAACACAAGCCACCCACATTTTCAATGATTAATATGAATAAAACGCACATATTAAAAAATTCATACATTACTAACACAAAATGGCAGCAACACTGATGTCACTTTAATTCTTAATGAATATTATTTGAATATTTGCCACATCAAAGAGTTCCAATAATAATGCAGCACACAAATTGAAAAGTAAACTAAGTTAATTATTTCAAAGCTAGATATAAATGTTTTTCGATGTGTACCAGATCTATACTATGCTGATACTATACAGTATATACTAATCCTCATAGTTAACATACAAACAATCAGACATTAATCAAACTGTGACTTTGGGATGTCATTGTAAATTAAACACTACAAACAGGCAGCAAATTTCTTTTAAGATTTAAAAGGATTTTTTTGTTTTTGAAGATTTTTCTGCTGCTTCTTCACCCAAAAAATGGCCATTTATAAATCAGTTAGTCACGCTGTGTTACCTTGAATTTGTGAAGGAAACTATGTTTGTCTTGCATGTTCCCAATGAAAACAAACTCTCACACAACTCAGCAGCTTAATCCAAGTCTCAATCTTTTACGCCTCGTTTCCACTTATGTATGTGTACGGAGATGAGGCATCCGGAAGTCCATATCTCTGTGATATCCGATGTGCCTGCGAAACTCCTCCCCTCTGTGATATAACGGTCCGGAATTCGCCTCGAGTACGTAAAAAAAATAAAATAAAATTGAACTTTGGCAGTTGATTTCAGACAGACTGTATGACAGTGTGCTAGCTTAGCGAACAGGCTGCTAACTGGCTAACAGGCTATTTTTCTTCTATTCAGTTGCCTCTGTTGATCGTCAGGTGAGTTTGTGCGATTAAAAATAACTTGTTTATCTAGTTTTAACATATTGTGAATTCTGCTAAAATATAGTTATACATCATATAAAGTCAGATTGTCATTATGACTCGTTCAGCCATTCATACGTGTTTTTAATCACTGTCATTTCTGTGTTCCATTTCCTTTGTGCATTGCAATGTGGCAGAATAGTGTATATATGTAGTGTAATATTAATATGCATAGTAGTCTAGTCTGAGTACACTTAATATGTCACTTTTTGAACATGCTACACAGTCAGCACATGCTTATAGTTTGTATGAGGTGCTGATCCACATTGATGTTTCAGTTTAGTTGTAAGAAGTAAAAATCCAGACTTCTCATTCAGGCATCCCAGATGTTTTAGAAACTAGTGACGACATGTGGAGTTTCCCTTACAGTGCACGTGTATGTGTGTGTGTGTTGGTCAGTGTGTTTGTGTGTGTGGTCTGTCTACAATCCGTGTAACAGGCTGATTAGGATTTTATGAGGTCAGAGGTCAACAGGAGCGGGGAGAAGAGTGAACTTGTGACCTGGAGGTCAAACAGAGGAGAGAACTGTCACGACCTGACACTCTCACTTTTACTGTCTCACTTCCACTTGAATTTATGCCGCCGTCCCTCCTCTTCCTCCCATGTTTATTTCTCCCTTTCTGTCCTTTTTTTCTGGAGGAATTCTTTCACACATTCGACGGTGGTTTTCAGCCTTGGCTAGAATGGAAACTGTATTGTTTTCTCCACTATTAAAACCAAAGGAAGAGAATGTTTTTAGGTCATGGAAATGCTCTGAAGGAGTCGTGGGATTTTACATCTGAGCCAGATTCTCACTGTGTAGTAACCAGTGAGGTCATGAGTATTTTTAAATTTGTCTCATTTGAAACTGAGCGTGCTGTGTTTCCGCACTGGACTTCCCAGATATCACTTGTCCATCAAACAAGTGACGAGCAGTGTCAAAAAAAATAAAAATAAATAATGCAAAACTGCTATCTTCAGTGTTATACTGGTTTTAATCACTGGCTCCTTTTGTTTTGGAAAAGAAAAGACCTCTGGATAATTCAGCTACCAGTAAAAACATGGATTTTAAATTATCAGAGAAAGACGGTGAGCAAACACTACCAGGTGCTAGGCTAGCAGCACAACTGTGACTAGCCAAACAGCGTAGGAGAAACACTGATTTGTAATGTAAATGTGCTTCATTCAGTGTTTTGACTAGTTTTAATCCCCTGGAGTCTCATTTATAAAACAATGCATAGGATCCATACTAAAAATGTACGTATAGACAAAATTAAAAAATGGCATGCGCCAAAAAATATTCGACAAGTTATACAATCAGGCTTCTATTTCACAATCTGCCTCACCAATTTACTGTCTCCAAAATGTTCGTAGGCATGGGTCAAAATTTCTCCCATCAAGGCTGCTTTTATAGATCACAACTTTTCCATGGGAAGTGGTGTACTCCTTTTATAGGCCGTTTTTTGTGCGTATGCCATGTTAACCAATGAGACCCTTGGTCCGTTTGTTTTGGAGCGAAAAAGATCTCTGTGGATAATTTAGCTCCTGCTTAAAAAAAAACCTGAATAATGAACACTGAAGGAATTGTAAATGGGAGAAGTTTCAGCAGGTTGCAATCTGCAGTACTCACCACTAGATGTCACTAACACGAGTTAAAGATCTCAGTAATACCTGCCACAAAAGGACAGCGTCCATAAGCTTGATAGACTTCAGGTTAAATCACTATCATAGTATACTAATTCATAATATAGTAGAAAAACTGAATGTACTTTGTACTGTATTGTCTTTCTGTCTTCCACTAAACCTGCTCCACTGTCTCGCTGTCTGTATTTTATTCCTCAGATTTATACTATAATCCTATTTACTCTGCGTCCCTCTCTCTGTCTTCTCTCTGTCTCTCTCGTGAACTCATTGAACCGCCTCCCCACCGCACCCTTTCTCCCCACTCACTTCCTGTTTAGAGGAACAATTAAAGGATTGTTCCTACAGCCGGGGGCACTGAGGCCTTGATCTAGAGCAGCCACCACATCAGCGAGAAAGACCCACATAAAACATCAATTATATAGGACCTCCTTGAAGGACAGTGTTTGTGCCAGTGGACCACTGGGAGTAAAACAAAAAGGTTATGATAGATCAGCAGCTTCTGTGGAAACATACATGAGGGGCCGATGCCCTCAGCAGGCATTAAATCAGACGTGATCAATGGCAAGAACATGTGGTGAAGACAGATTGTAGCTGATATGATATTCAGTGTTGAAATTTTGCCTGTGACTCATCCTTTGCACGTGTAGGTTTGATGAAGATATGTCGGCATAATTAAAACTCATACCTGCTCATAAGATGATAGTTATGAGGCAGTTTGACCATTAACATACATCAGATTCAATTCGATTTATAGCGTATCTAACCAGATGGATCAAATAGTATCAAATGTATTTTTATTTCATGAGACTAGAAGAAAATTAGGCACCAATGTCTGAATTAATGTGAGTATGGGATATCAATTGGATGCCATGCTCACATTTAGAATAAATAATATTATAACTAGTACTAGTAACACTTAGAGCAGCTGATATAGTGATATCTTTACATATAAACTTACCTCTTAATCCTGGCTTTTGATTGTTTTATAGCCATTAAGGCTGCAACTAACAGTTATTTTCACTGTCGGTGATCTGTTGATGATTTTCTCGATCAATTGATTGATCTATAAAATATCAGAAGAAGGTAAAAAAAATGATGATCAGTGTTCCCCAAAGCCCAAGATGACGTCCTCAAATGTATTTTTTGTCCACAACCCAAAGACATTTAGTTTACTGTTGGACAGGAGATTCACATTTAAGGAGCTGACAGTCAGACAACTTCGCCTTTTTTTCCTTTTAATCACAATTAATTTAATAGTTGACAACTAATCAATTAATTGTTGCAGTTCTGATGGCTATTAATTTATTTATTATTCATTTAATTTATTAGTGTTTGAAATGTTTGTTTATCTTCTTAATATGTTTTTTTTGTTATTTTATCTATTTTATTGGTAACTATTAAAAATTTTCCAATTTTTATTTGTTGTGTGCAATCTAGTGAGATACATTGATTGATTGATTGATTGATTGATTGATTGATTGATTGATTGATTGGGGGGCAGTATTAATAATGGTGGTACTTGTTTGGGTGGTAATTTAGCCATTTTCTATGGCTGATAATTGATTTTCTATTGTTGGTTAATTGTCGAGGCTTGTCAAGCTGCCACAGTGAAATGAAATGCCTTTTAATTGCATATTTCATGTAAAATTAAAGTTATATTAATGGTACTTAGTTTAAAATAATGTGAAAATATAGAAGTCAAATCCTCACAATCCTTTGTATTTATACTTGATGTAAAAACACTAACATGAGTAATCTGTTATCTAACCATATCAGCTCTGGTGGAGGAGGCTATGTGGTGTATGTGGAGGCGTTTTCCCCAAAAGTAAAATTTGACCAAAAGTCGACCATAAATGGTGAATCCTGTCGACTGTGGGCAGAACTGACATCATGTAGGACTTTGTGATATAACAAGGAATTTAGTTTGCCTCGTAATTATGCACATATAAGGTCACAAATGCCCAACGACGCTCCCACAGCAAGAGATTTAATGAAGAAATATTTTTTCACAGCACAGAATAAGTATTTACCACTTGAAATACATTTTAGCCTTTTACCGTTTTGTGTAGTAGTTAACTTTATGTTGAGTCCGATGAACTTCAGAACAGCTCCAACCATTATGCAAAGATAGCTTTACAGTGCAACAAGCTGAAAATAACAAAGACACATATGCGGATAAATCAGGAAAATAAAATGGCTTCTGTTCTTCCTTCACAGGCGGAGCGACGGGCGTACAGAGAGGCAGAGATAAACATGATGGACGACCTATCAGAGGGTGACTTCCAGAAAGAGGAGGAGTCAGCCAGCCCAGCCCCTTCCCATTCACAACAACACACAGACCCTGCCTCGCCAACGGTCGCCATGACACCGGAGCCAGTTGCCAGGGGAGACCAGGCCACGCCCAGAGAGATAGAGTACCAGGTAAGGTACCAGGTAAAGCACCTAATTAAACTAAATAAGATGCATGCAATGGAATAACAGTGAAGTTCACCAGTGTTAAAAAATCTACAGAGCCCCTGAAGTTCTAAAAGATTTTCTCTTTTAATTATGTACGCACAAAGTAAGACTTTGTGCCCACATGTTATTATCATGCATACAAGATGAACAATGTAATCTTTTGTTGAGTTCAGGGGCTTCATAGAAATCTTTTACTCATTGCTTTAATTCTGCATTCTCAAATACTGCTAAAGTTTAAGACACTGAGCCAGTAACTTTTTTAAATTGATATTTGATGGAGGTCATTTGATGATTAAAGTGTGTAAAAAAAAAAATGAAAAGGTGCAACAATCTGTCAAGGTCTAAAATGGAAAAATTTAGTCAAAATAAAAAGCATGAGTTTTCAGTCAGATGACCTTAATCACATGAAGTGTCGTGCTTTTGTACGGTGGCAGCAGAGGACTTTTAACTAAATTAAAGACATTTACACCATAAACTGATGTAGAAAGGCACATATTGCCGCATTAAAAAGTCACCAGAGCGAAGGAAATTAAGTGTTTGAGGCTCAAAATTTTCTGGCACCATTTCATTTTTGTGAACTGAAACCCACACCCTTGTTTTAGACATTGTTTTTGTTGCAGGAATATTTCTGTAATTATTGTAAGAAAGAAGATCTGCCATAATCATCAATTGCTGTATCATCTTTTATCCTGAGTGCAGGGTGAAACTCTTGATCTTGACACCCACCTTGTTTTCTGTGTGCCAACAGGACGGCCGGGGCTTTGGCATCGGTGTTCTGGTGTTTGGGAAGCTGCGAGGTTTCTCATGGTGGCCTGGCAGGATCGTTTCCTGGTGGATGAGCGGCCGGAGTCGAGCTGCAGACGGGACTCGCTGGGTGATGTGGTTTGGAGACGGCAAGTTCTCTGTGGTGAGTAGATTTATTAAGGAGCCCCTTACATAAAATGATCAAATCCTCCACATAGTCACTCAGTGTTCTCACGGTAATGGAAAAGCTGAAAAAGTCTTTGACAGTTATCTTCCGTGGATAACCTTCCACATAAAGTGACATAACTTCAAATTAATTTTCTGTAGCTGTAGCTGATGTTTCTCCATTTTTCTCCTGCATCCTGTCCCTTCTCCCTCCACATATGCAAGCAAGCTGGAATTATGTTTGCATGGAGTTTGAATCTGATATGTTTGAATAACGCCTGGCAAGTGGGGCCAAAAATAAATGCTGTGACAGTGTGATTTAAGATGTTCCCATATCTAGCTAATGTAATAACTGTGGTCATATTTTGAAGTCAGGTTTTTGAAGTGAATATGATCATAAAACTATGAGAGACTGGAAAAGGTTGCTGTTTAGCTTTCATACAAATATTAACATTTGGAGTTAACTGTACTAAAACGTTCTGCTTGTGTTTTGCAGTAGCTCAATGTCTTTATCACCCCGAGCCTCAATATTCCAATTTTATGCTTTTTTAGACACCAGAATACTGTCCTACTTAAAGCCTTCATAAGCTGTTCAAAGATGGTTTTACTTTTATTCAGTGGTTAACAACCTAGTGTTAATTCAACACTCTTATCAGAAACTTTAGTAAGTGGATACTGTCTTTTACTTTGATTTGATACAAGATGACCTTGATTTTGTCCTGTTTCTTTTGACTTACTTAAATTTGAGTTTAGAAACCCCCACAAGACAGATATCCAGCACCAAAGCTCCCTGCCTTACGAGACATCTTTCCTGAAAAGATGCGTTCTTACTGCGGCACACAAAATGACCTTAATTAAGGATTTCAAGGACTTGTTGAGAATCTGCCTCACCAGTTTTTTCCTCCAATGATTTCTGGCTTTTTCTTTTAATCTCGGTGACAGTCATTATCATTTCTTTATTCTCCAGGTTTGTGTGGAGAAGCTGATGCCCTTGAGCTCTTTCTCATCTGCCTTCCACCAGCCCACCTACAACAAACAGTCCATGTACCGGAAAGCCATCTTTGAGGCTCTGCAGGTAACAAACTCTGCACCTTAACATCAGGGAGTGTGTGCTTTTGAGTCATTTTTTTGATGGCTGATAATTTTATTTTGCTGTTGCTGTAGTCATTGTATTTCTCTCTGGATGAAATCCAACATCTAAAAGACCAAAATATAAATGTGCAGGTCTAAAGGTCATATTTTACTCATTCCTTCCTTATGTAACGATCTGCATTTGCATTTGTGGAGGTGTTGTTGTTCTCATCTAGCTCTGCCCACAATTTATAAGTGGTAACATGTGGGTATATTTCATATTTTTTGGGCTATGTTTCGATCCAATGTTTAACTTTTTTCTTGTAACTGATACAGAACACATGGTAATTTACTTCTAATATGGTGTCACATTGGGTCGTCATTCATATGAACTTCTGTAAAAATTACAAACAAGCAATGAAGGATTTGTACATCAAAACCTGCTCATATTCTGCAGCTGCTCATATACAGCCATAATTTCCATATTTACCCTTCTTATTTGACATGTTTTTATTGTGTGTGTGTGTGTGTGTTTATTCTGTGTAGGTGGCCAGCGTTCGGGCAGGGAGGCCATTTCCCTCGTGTGATGCGAGCGATGATGCAGAGGGGGTGGAGATTCAAACCAGACAAATGATAGAGTGGGCCATGACCGGCTTCCTACCCAATGGTCCACAATCATTGGACCCTCCAGAGGGTATACGCACATTTGATTTAATGTTTAATTAATGGGGGTGATTGTCTAAAACAAACATACAGCAACCCCCCTATAATAGGACAGGTGTGTCAGGTGTGTGAACTGTAAGTACTTCATTCATGTTACATTCAAAGCCAGTATACCGTACTTGCAGTGATTCTTCGACTCACCAGCCAAGAGATTTGTTAGAAGTGTTGGTGTTATATTGTCTTCAAATAAGTGCACTCATTGTAAGCCACATTGGACAAAAGTATTACAAGAATATAATTTAATATAAAAATCAAATGAATGTGAAAAAAAATTGATGGCAGGATATTTTTATTATTTGGATTCTTTTAGTTTTTGCTTTAAAAAGCTAATCCTTGAAACTAACTAGTTTGTGAGTGTTTCTGGCTATTCTGAATGGGCAGACCCTGCCAAGGTGGGTGTATTAGCACAAAAAGCGCGCACAAAAAAGAGAGCTTGAAAGAGAAGTTTAACCTTGACACACCTGGTCAGTTAACAATCAAATGCTTTGTCTGAAGCAAACTGTTGTCTCAAGCTTCCACCAGTGACTTCACAGCATTAAAACAGTTTCAGAGAATTATTTTCCCAAAGTCACAGTCATTGTTACTCCTCTTTCACATTAAAGACTACTAAATATGATGTATATTCTGATCTTAAATCCCCACAGAGGAACAAAATCCATATAAGGAAGTGTACCCAGAAATGTGGTCCGAACCTGAGGCAGCGTACACGCCTCCACCTGCCAAGAAACCGCGCAAGAACTCAGCTGAAAAAGCAAAGATCAGAGAGGTGATCGACGAAGGGACCAGAGGTAAACATACAAACCCCTTTCATCTGAAGCTTCAAATATTCAAAAATTAACCTACAACCTTTCCGTATATTTATTTAAACAGTGAAACGCCCAGAATATTAAATCAGAAAAAGACTGTTTCTTAAAACAAACAATGTCATGGGACTCAAAAATTAGGGGCATTTTCATCAGCATCTCTAACATTTACACTTTCGTGGTACCTGACTTTTGCAAGATTCCCACTATATATTGTCTTATATGAATGCTTGGCTTTTTTATAAACTGTCTGTATGTGTTCATATTCAAAATGGTGTGTTGATGTGTTCTTATGTATTTTCATTTTCCAGAGAGGCTCATATGTGAGATCAAAAAGAAGACCAGGAACATAGAAGGTAATAGTTACATGTTTCTTTCGAACATCATTCTTCATCATTCTAGACTTGAAATGAAGAAGTGATATATCAATTAATCATATTCTTTAAGGGGATGGACTGTACAATGCCTTTAGCTTGAAATATTTTGTTTTATATAGTGTTGTTCTACACAATTTTTGCTTAACCCTGACTATAGAGTTGACTAGAAGTTCATTTTTATCACGTTCTTATATGGCTGGTAAATAGTGTCAGCAGTAAGGATTTGTTAAGATCCAATTAAAATATCCATCAAACCCTTTACAAACCATTTAATATAACTCCCACATCATTATTTAAGAAAATAATATCCCTCTGTAGCAATCATCTTTAGTAAACAAATGTAATTTTGTTACATTATTTGCCATTTTTTCCCACTCTCAACCAAAACAGGGGATAGTTGAGCTTACAGGACTTATTACAATCCCAAAAAATAATCAGCACTTGCCTGGTGTCTTGTGTTTCGAGTGGGGGAGGAGTAATCACTTCACAGGGGTCACCAGGTGAGCACCCTTCTTCAATGGTGTTTTGTTGATAGGCCCACGACACCTCCAGAGGGCTCAGCGGTGCTACTTGACGTGCCAGGTGTGCCCCCTTCTGCTTTTACCCCTCATGCTGGACACCTTGCAGACCAGTTTGAGTCCTTCCTTTTCTGCCAAAGCCAGTTGCTGCTTCTCTCAGCAGCCTCTGATAGTGACTTGTCGGCTTGTTGGAGGGCCTTTTCTCGAACCCCCATACTCTTCAGAGGCCTGGTTGATGACATGGCTACAAATCCTCTACAGAGAGCACCTGGGTACGCCAGCCACGTCGTTCTGCCTCAGCTGCTATGTCTGTGTACTTCAGGCTTTTGTGCTAATAAGCTTCCCCGACTGCAGCCTCCCATTGTACTGTTAGCTCCATGGTGTACAGGGACTTCTGCAAGGTTGACCACGAGATCAGGTCTGGCCTGAGATTAGTTGTAGCGATCTCTGGTGGAAAGATGAGTTTCTGATCTGGATCAACCTGCATTCTCCAGTCTCGGGCAGTATCCAGGAGGGTTGCTTCCACTCTTGCAGATGGTTTCACTGGAGGCTGTTCTGCTTTCATGAAGAGGGTGATGTTTGGGAATCAAGGCATAGGAGGAGGGAGGGCATTGGTGGTAATTCTCCTTCCTTCCAGGATGATTGCCAGTTGACATAGGACCTGATAGTGCCTCCTGATGTAGTGGCCTTGAGACAGACTGATTTTGCAGCTGGTAAGGATGTGCCACAATGTTGCTGGAGTTTGGCAGAGAGCACATGAGGGATCTTATCCACGCCACTGGCTTAGGTTCGTGTGTGGGAAGAACATCTGAGGTGGCCCTGATGATGAAGCTAATTCGTCTTCCTTCCATCTCACAAAGTTCCCTCCAGGGGGAGTTTGTGATGTTCCAGATCTTCCCAGGCAGTCCATTGGCCCTGTTTGGACTGCCTTTGCGCATCTGTCTGCCTCCTCTTGGTGTCAGACCTCATTGACCATCAATTTTCTTCTCTGGGTGGATGTTGCCTTGTGCCGTGATAGTCCACCTTTCCCAAGACCAAAGCTGCTAAATCTTTCCTTCGATGTCTCTATGCCTGACAGCAGATTTTGCTTGCTGTATGGCCTCCAATGGGGTTCAATTCCTCCGGCCTCTGAAGGCGCTCCTTCGACCCACTTTGAAGTTTGGATGATCACTTCCATTGCCAAGGTGAAGGCTAGCAGGGAGATGGTGCATTCTGCCATTATTCCCACTTCCAATGATTGCCATGATGTTTTGTATTCTGTTGTTGTAATGTGGAATTTCTGACCAGGTTTGTGATGTTTTTGGCTCATGAAAGAGGTCAAAGGCTGTCCAGATGAGAGAATGGGGGAAGGATCCAAAGGCATTGGCTGGGTCCAAGAATACGAGGTGCAGATCTCTTCCTCCCCTTTTTGACTGGATGGGGTGTCATATCATGCTTGTATGTTCTAAGCATCCTGAGAAGCTTTTTCAAGTCGATTGTTATTCTTTAAGCTACAGTGCTAGAGAAGATCTACCCTTAAAAATTCAAGCGATTGATCTGCCAGAATATGTTCAATGTTCAAGGCATCCATTTACTTGGGGATCACCACTCCCCCTGCTCGTAGCCATGGCTTTGGAATGGTTTGCTTCTTCCATGCCCCCTTCATTTGCTTCCACAGGATCGTAGGACATTAGGAGTGTTTTTGTACAGCTATGGCACTCCGTTTGGTCCAAGAGCTCAAGCTGCCCTTGCCTTCCTCTTGAGGGGCTGTCATCTAACTGGTGCTCTGGCTGAGGTATTTGTGGCATGTTTGAAGGTATCTCCCCACCGCTCATGTCTGTGGATGCCTGTCTGCATTGTTTTCAGGTAGTCCTCCAGCTCCCTCTTTGGCACTTTAAGTGAACTGCTCTTTTCCTTTGTGAAAAGTCCTTTCACACATCTGAGGGGATCCTTGTAGAGGGATGTTCTTGCCTTCTCCTTCCTCTTGCGTCAAGGTCTGAGGTTTTCTGCTCTTTGCTGCTTTACCAGGCATCCCTTCAGATCTGCTTGCAGAAGGTCAATGCCCACTCACTCCTTCAGTGAGGATTTCCTCCATTGTTTCCTCAAGTCCCTTCTTTCTTTGATATTTTCTTGCTGCCCTCTGGACTTGGGAGGGGTTGTTGTTTCCTTCTCTCTTGGTTCTTTTGTTCAGAAACTTTCTGCCCCATATAAGTAGATCAGATGGCTAATTCCCCCCAGTTTCTTCTCCATTGTTCCTCTGAGTCTTCTAAGGATGTTGCTCAAGTCTACATCGATTGTTGTCCACTCTTTCTTGCTGCTGGATTTTGGCCCCTTCATTTGAAGTCTGTGACCTTGGATATTTTTCTCCAAAGCAGGCTGCGCCTGGCTATGTTCCAGGTTCTCAGGTGTCATGCTTGAATTTCTCTCAGCCACTGGGGTAGTGATGCTCGTTGGACTGTGGGTTGAATCCTGCTGTAGAGCTTCACTCGCCTTACTTGACCTTTCTCTTAGCAGATACTGGTCAATGCGATAACTTTAATTGCATCTTGAAATGGTATTACATCATTTATTTGACTGGTATCATATCATCAATTGTTTTGTTTCTGTTTATCACAGAGATAAAGTCTGTTTTACAAATTTAGTCAAAGAGTAACGGTTAAATTGCATTTCTTAAATTGTAAATTAAGTTGAGGGTTCACTTAGCTTAAAGCTGTTCTAAGTGTTTCTGTAGCCCAGGGCGAAACATCTCTGGAATCCAATTTTTGTTCTTGTTTATATTTTTGGTATTTAGCTAATTAATTCATGCAGCAAGTGTTTGGCAGCCCAATAATTCACTGGTTGACTGGAGTCAGGGTCTGAAAATAAAAGAGATTATGAGCTGAAAGTTATAAATCACGGCACATGAAAAGTAATTTTTGAGTCTTTATTACAGATCATAAGCACATTGTGGTTATTTTGGGCAGTAAAAGTCTTGTTGTTAAATTACTCTATTAATGTGGCCAAATGACTAAACAAACATCAAATATGATAATGTGATCATGTCTGTGTTTGATTAGATATCTGCATCTCCTGTGGAAGCCTCAACGTCTCTCTGGAGCATCCTCTCTTCGTAGGAGCAATGTGCCAGGGCTGCAAAGTAAGACACCTCCCGAGGAAAACAAAGAAAAAAAATCTTTTATAAACTGAATGGCACTTTGGCCTGGGTGATATTGATTTCAAATGTGTCACCTAGCTCCAGTATCAAGAATAAATGGATTCACTGATATACACAGGAAGCAAAATACTTGCACCAAACACTTCTTCACACAAAGGCTGCAACTAATGACCTCTTCATTATTGTTTGTTTGTTTAATTAACAGATTATTTGTCTTGTCTATTAAGTATTAAAACATTGTAAAAAACACATTACACATTTTCCCTGAGCCCATGGTGACATTTTCAGACTGCTTGATTTGTTCAACCAACAGTACAAAATGCAAAACATGTTATAAAACAGAGAAAAGTCTTAAATGCTCTCGCTGGAGATGCTAAAAGCCAGAGAATATTTTACATTTTGGCTCAATAAATTCCTTAGACGGCAAATGTCTCAGCCGCTGTAGAAGTTGCATTTCGAAAGCAATATATTGTTGAGCATTGGTTGAATATTGGTGACATCTGTGATATTACATACACACATGGAAACAGTAGAAACGCAAGATTTCATTATGGCAGACAACAAAGACATCCCCTTTGCCTCTCTCCTGATTCTGTTTTGTTCCTCTGGCAGAACTCGTTCCTGGAATGTGCCTACCAGTACGACGACGACGGCTACCAGTCCTACTGCACCATCTGCTGTGGAGGCAGGGAGGTGCTCATGTGTGGCAACAACAACTGCTGTAGGTCCGTACAAAACTGTATATATACATATACTGCTGACTTCAGGATTGCCAAGCACCTTCTTTTTGTGGCCACAAAAAGGTTTTGGATTTCACATATACAGAAACAATTTACCCACAAATGTCAAAACATGATGTATGGCTCCTTTTATTGGTAATTGAGTCAGTCGACTCATGTGAAGCAGATGTATTTATGTGAATATAAAGTTTATTTTGGCATCCAGGCTCTGACCTCATCACTGCAAACATTCAACAGCTTAACACAGCAGATATTTGGAGTCATGTAGTAGTGAAAGAAGCACTCAGATCTTTGTAGCAATACCAGGGTGTAAAAATACTCACAAGTCCTGCTTTCAAATTCTTACCAAAGTAAAAGTACAGAGTGTGTCCCTAATAATGTAAAGTATGGTGGTGCTTGATTAATGTTATTAAATTAGCTTTTTAAAATTGTTTTCGTAGTATTGTTCACTTAATTTGACAGCATTACAGTATTGAGAGAGGGAGTTCCAGTGGTAGAAACCAAAGACAAACCAAACACTGGCTTTAAATGCAAGGAAAACACAGGTCTCATGTTGTGTGTGTGTTGGCAGGTGTTTCTGTGTGGAGTGTGTGGATCTGTTGGTAGGAGCCGGCTCGGCGGCAGCGGCCATCAAAGAAGACCCCTGGAACTGCTACATGTGTGGCCCCCGGAGCACCTACGGGTTACTGCGGCGACGGGACGACTGGCCCTCCAGACTACAACACTTCTTCGCCAACAACCATGAACAGGACTTTGTGAGTCTGACAGATGACTTGTTTCCATTTCAGCTCTGTTCTTCACATATAATAAATATTTAATGTTGATGATGATCATAAAGATGATAGTTTCCCTGAGAATGAGTTCACAATACTATTTATAGCAGTATATATGATTACAGTGTGCATCCACAATGTTTAATGATACATCAATGCAGCATGAAGTGTGTCCCTAGAATAATCAGGATTTTTTTAGTGTTTAAAAAGAGTCTATTGTTACATTGATGCATAATAAAATGCTAATTTTGTGCTTAATTGACAGTATTACAGTATATTTATTTATTTGTTTATTTAACAGGGACAGTGCACAGCTACTTGGCTGCACCACTATCGTTTAAACAAATGAAGTTATTGTTATTATCATATTCCATCTCACACCTCTAGTGACACACTCCAGACTCTGCTACTTCTATATTCACATGTACTTCTGTACTGTATTACGCCTATATTGCTTCTACAATTACCCATTACACTAACCCAGTCCTGACAACATGCTGTAAGTCAAATAGATGTAGTAAATATGACATATTTGCCATCTTATATCTAATCTGTTATCATAACCTTACTAGAAGAATTAGGCGAAATATATCACAGTTAAATGGGATGCATTAATATCTTGGGATCAGCGAGGCTTCTGCTCCAGGGCTTGTCAGCTATAAATTATCCATACAGGCTAAAAGACATCAAAACAGACCATGTTCACATTAAATTATTGACGCTCTCCAGCCAGACTATTTTGCCGAAAGATCACATCATCATCATAAATAAGGTTGATATGTAATGTGTAGCTCTGCCCTCTGCTCTCCCCTATGTGCTGTAAAAATTAATATTTATTTTCTCTTGATATTATTATTAATGTCTCTTCTTCCTTTTTAATCTCTCTTTTAGGAGCCAGCCAAGTTGTATCCTCCAGTTTCAGCGGAGAAGAGGAAACCAATCAGAGTCCTCTCCCTGTTCGATGGCATTGCCACAGGTACATAGTGTATGTGTAGGACTGCAAATAACAGTTAAGCAAACATAAGCATGTTACAGTCCTGGAGGATTATTAATATGCACTTCCTCCTCTACTGCTTTAATCTGCACATTCAGCACATCCAGTGCATCAGAACATTGTTTTCTAGTTGGAGCTGCGCCTCGTTTTCAAACTGTATGGTTTGACTAAAATGAACAATGACAACAATATAGTCCACGATGACCAGCGCTAAAATCAACCTGTGTAGTTGTCCCTCCATTGTGACATTAGAAAGTGTCACATTTATCTTGCAAGTGTACTCTGCTTCAACGTTTTGTTTACTTCCTGGATTTTTCCCGCATG
>NC_065517.1:17531707-17627991 GCF_006386435.1 Epinephelus moara
ATGCCCGTTCACTTACGTTTTAACAGGTCTGACGCTACTAAGCGCCCCGGCTGTATCTAGGCTAACGGCTAACATGCTAATTATTATTATTATGTCACTAGTCACTTGAAACAAATTTAGGACAATAGGAGACAGGTTGAAATAAACTGAAATTTCCCTTTAAATGATTAATGCATTTAAAAAATGTCGCTGACTAATTTGTTGTTCATCGACAAATCAATCATTTAACTAGTAAAATTTAGCTCTTGATCTTTCTGTGAGACTGTAAGAGAAACACATTGAATTATTCCACTTCATACTGCCACATGATTTATTTGTTCTGAGGAAAATAAATGTTTCAGGTCTCATTAAGTGGTTGTCAACATGAATCATTTTGCAGTGAACGCTCCTTCAGTTTTTAATCTTCATTTAACTGAATGAATTTGTGTATTTGTGTGTGTGTGTGTGTGTGTGCACTCAGGTCTGTTGGTGCTGAAGGATCTGGGCATGCAGGTTGACAAGTATGTGGCGTCTGAGGTGTGCGAGGACTCCATTACTGTTGGCATGGTCCGACACCAGGGTCGCATCATGTACGTGGGTGACGTTCGCAACGTAACACGCAAACATGTGAGTGAAACTCCTCCGTGCTTTAAGGCAGAATAATAATGATGCGTAACATCAAAGTGTAAACACAGCATGATGTGGAAATGTTGATTTCTTTAACATGCCTGTTGTTTTTGAATATTTCACTCCACCAAACTGTTTCTTTTAACCCTTTTTTTGCTGATGTTGACCCATGCTGTAAGATCGAGGAGTGGGGACCATTCGACCTGGTGATAGGAGGAAGCCCCTGCAACGACCTCTCCATAGTCAACCCTGCAAGGAAAGGCCTTTTTGGTAAGAGGCTGTCTTTGAATCTAAGTGAGTTGAACGTTACACTAAGGTGTAAGATTTTTCTGCTGATTAAAAATTAAAAAACTTGAAATTGCTCAGAGGCACTGATGATCTTTATGTGGAGGGAAACATGGAGATTAAAGTTTCTCTTTCCTCCGACAGAGGGAACCGGACGGTTGTTTTTCGAGTTTTACCGTCTGCTGCATGAGGCTCGACCAAAACCGGGCGACGAGCGTCCGTTCTACTGGCTGTTTGAGAACGTGGTAGCTATGGGAGTCAGTGACAAACGGGACATCTCCCGCTTTCTAGAGGTACAGCAGCATGAACACAGCCACTGTATACACCGATCAGCCAAAACATTAAAACCACTGACA
The DNA here is from genome assembly GCF_006386435.1 of Epinephelus moara. Taxonomy (NCBI): domain Eukaryota; kingdom Metazoa; phylum Chordata; class Actinopteri; order Perciformes; family Serranidae; genus Epinephelus; species Epinephelus moara. Next base: position 17,532,955 of record NC_065517.1, read on the forward strand.
GATGTAGTGATTAATATTGACCATCTTGTTACAATGCAATGTTCTGCTGGGAAATCTTTGGTCCTGGCATTCATGTGGATGCCACCAAAGCACTTAAGTCATCCAAACACCGTTGTGAACCAAGTCCCTCCCTCATGGCAGTATCACTTCTTGATGGCAGTGCCCCCCTCCCCAGCAGAACATGAACCATGCCTCACCACAAAAACTACTCAGAAATGGCACGAGGAATGTGACAAAGAGTGCAAGGCATCAATCTGGCCTCCAAAGTCCTCAGATCCCAGTCTGATCGAGCATCCATAGGACTTGCCAGTACCCCACCTTACAACCGACAGGTTGTAAAAGATCCATTGCCAGTGCCCCCGTACCAGACTCCACAGAACTTCCCTCGAGGTCCTGTGTCCATGCCTTGACATGTCAGAGCAGAATCTGATCCAAAATGGCCCCACAGTGGATCGGGGGTACCAGAGCGTCCCATGAATGCTTGCTCAGATTGGGATCTGGGGAATTTTGAGGCCAGGTCAATGCAGTGAGCTCTTTGTCACGTTCTTCAGGGAATTCCTGAACAGTTTTTGCACTGTGGCATGGCGCATTGTTCTGCTTGGGGGGCCACTGTCAGCAAGAAGCGCCGTGGCCATGAGAGGGGTGTACTAGATCCACAACAGTGTTTGGGTGGGTGCTATGTGCTTAATTATCAGGGGAAGAAACATCTTAACGAACTTTAAAGAATTTTCTTATCTTATTTAAGGATTCTTTCATGCCAGAAAAACATCAGGGTCTATGTATGATAATAATCACAGTATGACACTTGGAGGAGTCGCCCTCTCAGACAGTAGATGTTCATATTTAGTGACACAGGAAGTAACCCTGCTGCTCCTCTTCAGTGTAACCCAGTGATGATCGACGCCAAGGAGGTGTCTGCTGCCCACCGAGCCCGCTACTTCTGGGGAAACCTGCCAGGCATGTCCAGGTGATACAACACACACACACACACTTTCCATTTACTTGGGTACAGGTCAGTCAAAGCTGATTTAAGCCAGGCCTGATATACTTACTTTACATGTTTTGATTTCTTCCCTGCACCTTTCAGACCTCTGACAGCCATGTCGAATGACAAGCTGGAACTGCAAGATTGTCTCGAGCACGGGCGTACAGCCAAGGTATCCACCCCCGTGAGCGTGTGTGCATAAGTGTGTGTGTATGTGCTACTTATCATATGGCATCTAACAAGTTTGGAAAGTAAAAAAGCCAAATGTGGGAAATATTTGTTACTTTTTATTTGATGGATAGAAAAACAAAAACTGGTGGAAAAAAAAAGTCAAAAGCCCTTCTCAGTGGTGTCAAATAACGAAATGATAAGCCTGCAACAACTGCCAGAAACATATACAGTTCTATACTTTATATTTCATTTTGTGGACTAATTCTGCAAACATGTACCCACTGATGTTTATTTTTACTGCATGTTCCTGCTGCTACAGTTTCACTTCTGCTCTTCCAGCAAGAGGAATTGTCAGTCAGCTCTTCAGCAAATAACCCTCTGAAGATGACTTTATACACGATGTATCATAGAAACCTGCTGTACATAAGGAGGACAGCTGTAGGATTAAAAAGGGTTTGTGTGTGTGTGTGTGTTTCTGTCTGTCTGTCTGTCTCTTTGTGTCTGTGTGTGTGTTTGGCTCTGGATTTTAATTCCAGTTTGAGAAGTTGCGTACGATAACAACACGCTCCAACTCTGTGAAGCAGGGGAAAGACGAGCATTTCCCCGTCTTCATGGACAACAAGGAGGACATCCTCTGGTGTACCGAGATGGAAAGGTACAGTGGTGTATGTTTGTGTGTGTATGTGTCCCTGTCTGTGCTCTGCTAGTGTATGTTGAAGTCCATCTAATTTTATTTTAGCATGTTCCTAGAATGATAAATATGAGCGTCTGAGTTTATGTCTGGATTCTTTTGTGAAGTTTGGTTGGATTCTGTTTGTTCTCTGATGCACTTTGTGTGAATGGCATTGTTGTAACTCAGTGTTAGAGTGCATCTACTGATTAGTTGACAGTTTGTTAAATTTATTTTTTCCAGTTCTGTCTCGATGTGTATTTTTTCTTTAAACCTTTCCTTTATGAAGCACCTGATATAGTGAGTTAATTTTCAAAGAACAAACTGCAGTCTTGTGTCTTTTTGTGCAACATTTGGAGAGGTCCCCATTAAACATATATTAGGAGTTAAAAATGAATTAGTCAAAAATCCTCTCCAAGTTTACAGCTGTTTAACTGATTTTGACTTGAATTTATGCCCAATATTAAGATAACACATTTTTTTGAAACAGACAAAAACCAAAATGTTAGATAGGGTTGTCTGGTCTTGGCCTAGTCCACATGGACCCGGATATATTTCCCTCCTTGATTCTCAAAAAAATTCTTATCCACATACATTGTTCTGAAAAATCGCTGTCAAAATGAAAATGCAGAATTACAAATGTAGCGCTGTCAAGAGCACACCAAACCCACAGGCAGCGGTATAACCTTAACCACACAAGGAAGAAAAAGAAGTAGACAATTTTGGCCACTTGGAGCATAGATTTGAATAATAACTAGATGGCAAAATGGCGCCTATTCAGTCCTATGGAGTTTTTAACTTCCTGGTTTACTTTCGCAGTATGCAGCCCACTGAATATGCGCAGTAGTGTTTCTCCCGCTGATCCCGCCCACAAGTTTCGGCTTGGCTCATAGACTTCACATTGTGATGACTTCACGGATTTTTGAATCACGTTTCACTGCTCCACAAAAGTTTTACAAATATAAACCCTCAATAGATCAAAATAATTGACCTTGTTTGCAGGTCAAGGTGTCCTCTTTAATTGTCTGCAAGGGTTAAGTGGCTTTCCGTGGGTCCTACTTGGAGCAGTGAACTCTAAAGAACATTCTGACTATGGATTGATAAAGAGCCAAAAACAATTAATTATTGCGTATAAAGTTGCTCAGATGATCAGCACTTCTCCCACATCATGGGGCCCGTAGTGCTGGTGCACTAGAGACTTCTGTCTTGTCAGCAATGTTAGAGCCAGCACTACTTTGGTCACATCTGCCATTACATGAATTGTCGTCTCATTTGCAATAAGACGACAAAGGACAAAGGACATAATGGTGCTCACTCTGACATTATGTCAGTCTAATGTACTCAGTGTTATGTTATACTCAGGCTGCAACTAATGGTTATTTACATTATCGATTACTATCTGGACTAATTGATTAATTGTGTGGTGTACAAAAGGTCACAAAACAGTAACGAATGTGCATTACAATATTTCATAGCCCAAAATGATGTCTTTAAGTTGACCATCTGACCCATAGTTCAAAACAATAGGACAGAGAAAAGCCTTGGTTATTTGAAATTTCTGCTTTAAAAAAATAAACAATTTATTAATATGAGAATAGTTGCTGATTAACTTCATGTTAATCGACTGTTAATTGACTTATTGTTTCATTTTAATCAAATGCAGTCTAAAGTAATCAAATGTCATGTGTGTGTGTGTCTCCAGGGTGTTTGGTTTCCCCGTCCACTACACCGACGTGTCCAACATGAGTCGTCTGGCCAGGCAAAGGCTGCTGGGACGTTCCTGGAGCGTCCCCGTCATCAGGCACCTCTTTGCCCCGCTCAAGGAGTACTTCGCCTGCAACTAGTCACGCACCAACTCTCTCTCACATGCAGATACCCACACACACACACACACATATATAGACACACACACACACACACACACACACACACACACACAAAAACAGTATGTAATGACAGACACACAGTATACAGCTAGTGCGTGAAGGTTGGCTGAAACAGGATGACACAGATGACCGGACATACACACATATATGCACATGCACACACTGTAAAGGACTGCTTCCTTAGATCCCATGTAGACCACTGGCTGAACTTAGTCCCCTGGTGCTACCTTGCTGATACATACAGACACATGTACTGGTGCAGGGTTTCTGTACTGTATATGTTCACACACAGACTTCCTGTCCGACCTTGAAACTGGTGTCTTCTGGCTTTACTGTGTCACAGCAGCTGGAGCTCAAACCTCCAGGGGGCGCAAAACTGACAAAGATGTCCCAACTTTCTGTTTCTAACATCCCTCTAAGTGCATCCACACACCAGTGAATCTCTCTGAACCATAACACTTAACTGTAATCATGCATAGTGACAGTGCTGCTGGTGTATTACAGTGCAATGAACATACAAACACAAACACACACGCATACACACACTCACACCAGTTAATGCTCGTGGTGCTGGTCAGGCAGTGATAAGAGTCCAAATGGTGCCACTTTAATACAACACTTTTACAGTTTTTGGTGCTCTTGGAGACTGAACGGTCTCTGGTTGTTTCAGTCGCTACAGTTTTGTGTCCCTAACGGAGTTAAACCAAATGCTTACAAGCGGGTGGAGGCAACAACGGCCAAGAGAGGGGAATTTTCTAGATCTATTTATTTGTGGAATATAGTGAGAGTGTGCAGGAGAGTGTTCAAGAGGAAAAACAAGGTAACCATGATCAGACAGATTCATATGAAGCCTTTTTTTAACATGACTACAACTAAATCAGATTATAATTTGTTAAGTTTTCTTGGTGGAAAAGCTGCTCTGGAGTTATAAATAATTAACAAACTAAAACAAACGTTTGTGTGGCAAAACAACACCAAAATAGGTCTGAATCTTCCCCTGAGGAAGACCACTTTTGTCTTAAGTATGTCAGCGATTCCCGCAATATGAAATACTGAAATATAAGTGTGAGTTTTGGGATGCCGCAGCAGTTTGGGATTATGTTTTCTCTTTGTTAATGTTTGCGATGCTGCATTTGTTACATAAGCTTCCACTAAAGATGGTGCTAGTCTTCCTGGAGTCCATAAGTACACACAAACATACATGGGACAAACTCTAGACACTGACAATCAGAAAGGAAATCAAACTTAACAAGAGAAACATAACAAAAAAAAAGAACTGATTATAAAATAATTTAAAACAAGACTCATTTGGAACATAATCTAAAACAAAAATAGAGTAAGGCCTCATGAATTTGCTTTACTTTTTTTTTTAAAAAGTAGTATCATAGTCAGTATCATGGTGTAAAGCCTTGTAACTGTGAATTTTCATTGTGCAGAGCACCCTCCAGTGGTCAAACACACCAGTGTAAAGAGAGTGCATAACAAGGACACACACTAATGTTGGGGTAAAACAATCCTTTGTGTCAGCAGTCACTGGATTAGAAAAACTGTAAGAAATAAAGACTTAATGAAGTCAGCTTTAAACATAATACCTACTTAGTACCAACTAGCACTTGTCTGCTTTTTAAAAATATATTATTTCTCAGTGGTTTTTGCAAAATTGTAGGCTGTAAGTGTACATTAAGGTTAGCTCATGCTTAGGTGAATATGCTGTGATATTCTGCACAATAGTAGCATTGTAAGAGTGGGTTTTATTCCCTGGTGTTTGGTGTCAATAACTAATGTCAATAACATTTGTAAAAGTGCTGTTGTGTTACATTGGTTACTGTTAACTGTCGCGCGAATTACTGTGATGTTCTTAATGGTGCAAAATTGGAATAATACTGTATACTGTCACTTTAGTAATTATGTTGTTTGCCTGGCAGAGGCTGTAAACAGACATTACCCGAAGCTGAGGCTGGATGTAACAGTTCATGTCTGCATAAAGTTATTCCCAGTAAACCTGGAGCGTAGATGTCATAATACTGTACCAAACCTCCGACTTAATGGGATCGTTTCAGTGAAAAAGGACACTATTTTATCATGTTGATGTACCGGAGGGAAGTTTCTGTTCAAATAATCCTTAGACAAAGTCCAGAAAAAAAGTTATACTGTGAAAAGACGACATGAGATAGTCTTTCTATGTAGCCTGGTTTGTTTTTACCCATCATGAGAGTGATTATGCACCGTCTCTGCCGCTGTTAGCAAATATTGTGACCTTTAAAGATCATGAATACCTGCCAATATCATTTAATGCTTAGTTTGCTAACCTTTCAAATGGATTGTAGACTGTAACTTTGTTTATATATAAAATATATATTGTTCATGACAGATAGAGATACAATACAGACCTTATCTAGGACTCTGATATTACACTGCAGTAGTGTGGGCTTTCTGGATTTTGTATCAAAATGTCAGCTTATGAAGAAAAAGTAATGCCCTCACACTTTCTCCATGCCACAAAAGTTTAATAAAGACAACATCTTGTTTGTACTTCGTCAGGTCAAAGTGTTTGAGAAGTGGAAACCACACTTACACTTATACATTATGCACACTAGTAGGCTGACAAGCTCAATCATGGCAGGTGTGTTCTGTTTCTCAAACATTTTGACCTGGCGAAGATCAGGCATTGCTTTTTCTTCATGTATGCTGTTTTCTGACAGCCTTGCACCTAAGTTATATGCGCAAAATTGCTCATTTTAAACTCCTTAACCATGCTCGAGAGTGAAATATTTTAATTTCATTTTAAAACCTTTCTCCTCCCCCTCAAAAACCCCTAAATGCCCATGTTTTCTCACAGACATTTCTTGATTTTTTTTTAAAACAAGCAGACTTTTATTTTGTCAAAATGCAAGTGTTTCCTGTCTCTCAAAGGTCCAGTGTGTAAGTTTTAGGGTGATGTATTGGCAAATATGGAATTTTCTCTGGTGTAGAACATCACCCAAAAATAAGAATTGTGTTTTCGTTACCTCAGAATGAGTCATTTATATCTACAATAGGAGCAGGTCCTCATCTACAGAGATCGCCATGTTGCACCGCCATGTTTCTACAGTAGCCAGAACGGACAAACCAAACACTGGCTCAGAAAAACACAGATTTTTTTTTAAGCGTAAAACTGGTTTATTCAGTGTTTTTTACTAATTTTAATCCCCTGGTCCGTTTGTTTTGGAGAAGAAGAGGTCTCTTGTTGAAAAAAAAATGTTTCCACTGTTGCAAGCTGCAATTCTCACCATTAGATGCCAATATGTCCCCCTAAAACACACTGTCCCTATAATGGCTCTACAAAACCAATATATCTTTGGCTCTACCCAATAAGTTTAAATTCACCCAGTGAGATTATTTCTGCCTCCAGAGCAGCGCGGCCTCTGAGAAACACCAAACTAAAGACTTTTTAGGGAGTTCATAGTCTTGCTCAAAGCAGCATCTAAAGTCAAATGAACTCATTTAAACCTGAACCCTTGTTGTTACCATACAGCTTCTCTTGTCTTCTCAGCCAGAATGTTGCCCTTTTTTGTCTGCTTAAAAAGTGAAAAGTCCACCAGCTCTTGCAGTTACGATCCTTCTTTGTTTCATAGGGATCCAAAATGTCATCCGGCAATCGCAGCGACATCCATTGAAACCAGAGGCAGACCTTTACTCTGTAGAAACTATGCTGGTTTTCTACTTCCTACGACTGAAACAGATAGCCCTGTATAAATAACTGGTAATATATCACACAGATATAATTGTACTACTTGATTCTGGGTTGTTTCTTCTGCCTTTGTACCCAATGCATGCTGGGATGAACTCAGCCGCTCTGTGACCTTGAACAGAAATAAGTAAAGAAGGTGTGTCACGATGTTTTATTTACACAGGGCTGTCTCTTGAGAAAACATCTCTTTCAGTCTGGTGCTTTTGGTCCACAGACGACCATCTTTTTCCAGGAAGCCTTCCGATCCTCTGACCTTCCTCAGATACCAGCTAACAACTGGACACATGCAGTCTATGCTGACACATACACACATACACACACACACACACACACACACACACACACACACACAAACAAACACACACATCTGCACAAACAGTTACAAAAACCAACAATAAACCAGCAGGTTCAATAGTTTTTGTCCATCATGTTTACGCTCCGTTTCTACAACCAACCTTCAGGTGCTTTTTAAACTCTTAAAACTCTTTTTTACAGTGCTCTTGCAGGTTACTCACACACACACACACACATACACACACACACGCACGCACACACACATTTGCTGGAAACACAGTGCAGACTTTCACGCTTGCTCTAAACTCCTTTCGCTACAAAACATCAACATAAACACACATGCATACACACTGTGTTTTAGCCGACCGCCTGTTGCCACCAGGCTTCCCACGGTGCCGCAGGGCGTGACATCATCCACCCTGCGTTGCTTGGTGCTCCCAAATACCCCCCACCCCCACCCCTCCCACTCCCGACCCCCAGGTGCTGCATGTCAGTCAGTCAGTGTAATCTCCGATTCCATGTTAGATTAGGGCGTAATGATAATAATAATCATGGTAATAATAATTACAATAATAATCTGTTATTGTGTGTGTGTACTGTTCCAGGTTGGTGCTCAGTTCAGTTCTGTCTCAGCCTAGAGGGGAGAGAGAGAGGCTAGAGAAAGCATATATTACAGTTAGTATAGTGACTTGTTCTATTGTACCCAAGGATGCCGGAAAGAAATTGTTAAACTGATGAGCTAAAGGACACTCTTCTCAAACAAGAGCGAGTTGAAATAACACTGAAGGTAGTGTTGTAATGGAGTTGGAACTACCAACATCATCAATCAATAAATATACAAAAATCACACCCAGTATGATCTGAGTGAGAGCTTTCTCATTCAAACCAAATTAACATTTTCAGACTTCTTCTGAAATATTGGGCAGTTTTATCTATTTTAAGGGTGCTAGCAACAATTCTTTACTGATCAATCCACCGAGTTTTTCTCGGTTAAAGGTCCAGTGTGTGGGATTTTGGAGGTTATATTGGCAGAAACTGAATATAATACAATAACCATATTTTCTTTGGTGCATAATCACCTAAAAAATAAGAACTGTTGTGTTTTCATTACCTGAGAGTAAGCCATTTATATCTTCATAGGAAGCGGCTCTGTATAGATAGCCATTTTGCGGCACTATGCTTCTACAGTAGCCAAGGATGGACAAACCAAACACTGGTGCTAGATAAGGCCATCACAGTTTCGCATTGACCATCGTAGTTAGTAACCATTGTGTGACAAGCAGCGTTAAAGAGACACTGATTTGAAAAGTGAAAATGTTTTATTCAGTGTTTTTACCAGTTAAAAACACGGGGTCCATTTGTTTTAGAGAGGAGGAGACCTCTGCAGATAATTTGGCTCCCGGTAAAACCTCCTGAACATTTGGATCTTAGGTTATCAGAGAAAAAAGGTGAGCACACATTAGCAGGTTCTGGGCTAGCTGCCCATCTGCGACGAGCTAAAATTGTAGAAGGAACACTGATTTGTGACGTGAAACTGCTTTATTCAGTGTTTTTACCAGTTTAAATCACAGGGTTGTTTGTTTTGTAGAGCAAAAGACCAGCTTCCGGTTAAAACCTCCTGAACAACAAACGCTGAAGGAATTCTAACTGGGAGAAGTTTCGGCTAGTTGCAATCTGCAATCCTCACTGCTATATGCCACTAAACCCTACACACTGCTTCTTTAATCGTTCAGACTAAAAACAAACCTCAAATAGTGAAAAATACCAATCTAAAGTTCCACAGAGCCAAATATGAGGTCTTCAAACATCTTGTTTTTTACTATCGTAGAGGACTTAGAAAATAAGCTAATATTCACATCTGAGGAGCTGGAGCCAGATCATTTTTCACTTTAAATGATCAATCAGTTATTAAAACCGTTGTTGTTGCTGCAGATTCATTTTCATTCCAGCTTTTGTTTTACCCCTCCACACTTCTAAAAAAATCCTTCAAATGAAACAAAGTGAGAAGGGAAAATCTTCAGCACAGTGTTTCGTTGTGTTGATTTGCACAATAAAAACAACTAAATGGCATACAAACAACAATGAAATAGCTGACGGTTTAAAACCTTTCCAAAGGTTCCTAAAATAACTCTTAAGGGGCTCAGTAGATGATTTAAGGGAAAAGAAAACACATGTCACAGAAAATTGTTCAGTTTTTAATACATTTACTCCATTATTTTGCTTTTTTCCTGTAAAATATTGGATACTCTGACCTTCTTGTGACCCATAAAACTCCTCCTAATGAGACAAAGACAACAGACAAAAATCACTCTTTATTGAACTGCTCACAAACTGCATCTACACTAAGTAAAGTTAACGTGTGATGAGTTGGCATTGCTTTGTTTTAAGAGGTTAGAATCCACTTTTTAACAACACATTAAAGGAATCAAGACAATAAAACAAAAGTATGCTCTGTAGTAGGGCTGGGCAATATAGAAAAAAATAAATATTACAGTGTTTTTGACCAAATACCTTGATATTATGACAATATTGTCAGGTTGACTATGAGATTTCTGACTAATACCCATCAGTAATGTGGATATAATGACTAAGTGGCTAAGGGAAAACAGAACAGAACAGCTCAGTCTGGTAGGTTCAGAATATTGCATCACTTTACTGTAATGCAGCCTTTAAAACCAAGAAAAGACAACACTTACTATGTCACAACATCCAAAATCTAAAACAATATCTAGTCTCATATCACAATATTGATATAATATTGATATATTGACCAGCCCCACTCTGTAGGACTTTACAGCAGATGCAGTTTAACCAAATAAGAGAAGAAGCTCCTCTTATATCTGAAATTTTTAACTCTGATTATGAAATGTCTGAGAAGATGAAGACATGAAATGCTTTCTTGTCTTTGAATTATATCTTGAACATAAAAAGACATTAACATCATACATTGTAATAAGTTGAGTTCCCTGACATAACAAGGTTGCTCGTGGTTCACCAACATGTTACGAGCGGTTACGACCAGTTGTTGCTGATCTTAAAGGCTCACAAGCCAAACAAAAAAGTTGTAAACCACCGGCTCAGCAGCAGAACTTCAGATAATTTCGTGTAATTTCAACAAGTACCTGTTTGAGAGTGCAGTCGGACAGAGGCGAAAAGGAATGGAGTCGATATTTTTAAACGATGGGTGACTCGGTGATGATGTTTCTGTTCGCCTATCAACAGCTTTTAGGCTGAGTGATGCGCTGTTTTCAACACTGATACACTTCCAAACACATCAACACACAGAACACTGTTATTAACACACAGAGACACATGCACAACACGTACAAATACAATGCTGTGGCGCATGCAGACACTCATCTCATGGACTAAAGGAAAGATGAGCTTTTAGGAAAAGAGGAGGACATGGTGGTGTTTCAAAAGGTGCTAAAATTTTATCTGAAAATAAGAAAAATATATTGTTAGGAGTATAAATCAAGTTTGTCTTTACAATGACTGTATTTAAGTTTGTCGTAGTAATGAAAAGGCACTATTATTATTTTACTCTTGTATGAATATGAACTAATTAAAAGGCATTTTAACTTTGTACTTGAACAATGTAAGAAATGAACCGTGAATAAAAAAGGACTGTTTCTTGTGATGTAGTCTAAAGGCTCGGTGTTATCTACCTTCATGTCAGTCAAAGGTGACAATTGTCAATTTGAGGTTTTATTTTCTTTTATTGAACTGTCTTTGATGTCAGTTTCCTCTGACAAAGGTTGCTGACATCAAATCACACAATAACACATCAGCAGGACCTGGTCCACTTAACGTATGTAGGTGTAGAAGTCAAAATTCGTACACCCTTAATGTCAGTGTATGTCTGTGGGGTTGAAAGTTATGATGTATGTTTTTCTTTTTTAAATAAGATACAGCCCAGTGTTTCCAGTGTGTTGAAGAACAGGATGGATTTAAATACACTCAACAAAAATTTGAAACATCTTTGTTTTTGCTCCCATTTTTCACAGGTTTAAGTTAAAGATCTGAGACTTTTTATGCACCAAATAGATATATATTTCTTTAACATTTTTACTGCAAATTTGTTCAAATCCTTGTTAGTGAGCACTTCACCTTTTCAAAGATAATCCATCCACCTGACAGGTGTGGCATATCAAGATGCTGATCAAACAGCATCATTACTACAAAGGTGGGCTTTGAAATTGTCACAGTAAAAGACCACTCTAAAATGTGCCTTTTGATCACACAACACAATGATACGCATGTTCTGAGGGAGCGTGCCCTTAGCATGCTGACTGCAGGAATATCCACCAGAGCTGTTGCCCCTTAACTAAATGTTAATTTATTTCTGTGAATTTGGCAGTACACCCAACCAGCCTCAGAACAGCAGACCACATGTAACCACACCAGCTCAGGACCTCCAAATCCAGTGTCTTCAACTGTGAGATCATGGGAGCAGCCACCCCAACAGCTGATGCAACAATTGGTTTGAAAAACTGAAAAATTTTCGCACAAACTATCAGAAACTGTCTCAGGGAAGCTCATCTGCAGGCTTGTTGTCCTCACCAAGATAATCCATCCATCTGACAGGTGTAGCATTTCAAGATGCTGATTAAACAGCATAATTACTTCACAGGTGTGCCTTCTCCAAAGTGCCAGACACCATTGTCAGTGAACAGTTGCCCACTCAAGTCAGTTAAGAAGACAAATGGCCGTCATGTCAAGACCCTGGTGAGTATGAAAAGCATGCTGATGAGCTTCCCTGAGACATTTGCTGATGGTTTGTGCAGAGATTTTTCAAACTAATCATTGCATCAGCTTTTTGGGTGGCTTGTCTCACATGATCTTGTAGGTGAAGATGCTGGGTGTGGAGGTCCTAAATTGGTGTGGTTACATGTGGTCTGCTGTTGTGAGGCTGGTTTGGGTGTAGCGCCAAATTCACAGAAAATGCACTGGAGACGGCTTATGGTAGTGAAATGAACATTCAGTTCAGGAGCAACAGTTCTAATGGACATTCCTGTAGTCAGCATGCCAATGGCACGCTCCCTCTAAACTTAGCACATTTGTGGCATTGTGTAGTGTGATCAAACTGCACATTTTAGAGTGTCCTTTTATTGTGACCATCCCAAGACACACCTGCTGTTTAATCAGCATCTTGATATGCCACACCTGTCAGGTGGATGTATTATCTGGGAAAATAATAAGTGCTCAGTGACACGGACTTCAACAAATTTGCAGCAATTTTTTGCATGCATAAAGAAGTCTTTGATTTTTACCTTAAACCTGTCAAAAATGGAAGCAAAAACAAACATGGTTCAAAAATGTAATGCCACATTCCTCTTTTACCAAAGTTGCTTCAGTGATTTTAGGGCAGTTTTGGCAGCCTTCATGGATGATAGATGTGTCTTATTGGGGAAAAAAGTATTTCTGTTTCACATTTAGAACAAAAGAAACACAAGACAAACTCCAGATCAACCATGTGAGTGCACAAGTACAAGTACACACAATATATTTTACTTAAGACTAAAATCGTGTGGTCCTATGGTCTAATGGGGCGTTGTGATGGATTAAGATATTGTATAAACGGCCATTATTACGGTAATTTGAACAAATCTGAATTAAACACAATAGGCAGTACCTAAGAAGGTCACATTATTAACTGCTCATTATCTAGTGCCTGCTCCCTTTAAGATGACAGTTTGCTAATCTAGACATTTATGATTTATCATAGCATTCACTAAGTCATCAGCCGCTGCTCTATCATCACTTCAGAAATGGTGTGAATTTACATCCACAAACAGTAAAAGACAGACTGGTAGTAAATTACTCATCAGTTTACACCTTTAACAATCCTCTGTCATCACTGCTGTCACCTCCTCAACAGCAACACACCACAGCACCAGTCAGTCACGCTGCCAAGAAGGAGGGCCCTGTCTCCATGCTGTGGTCCTTCAGCCACATATTGCTGCCTTCAAGTGCTCCTTGAGTGGACGACATGCAGCATTCAAGTGCTGCGGGTCAGAAATGATACCAAACTGAATGCAGTGTCTTTCTTTTTTTTGTACAGTGTTTCATCTTAGAAATTAATCAGCCTGTGCAACATTTATTTTGTGATGCAGCATAATCTGTGCAAATTACATAACAGAGGAAATACAACATTTTCTAGCATTTTATGCAGGTTAATGGAGGGTACATTCATCTCTTTGTAGCCACCTGGCTTGCAGAGTTTAATCTTTATTCCATGCAGTTTAAAGAATACATGCTTGTTAATCCTATCTAACTGATATACGTTTACTGCAGGGTGTTTTCCATTGTCTTCTTAGAGGGAGTGGGCAACAGTAACAGTACTGATGTGGGCCTCTAAAGCCAAGTAGAACATTGGACGGTCCAGTATGTGCTGCTGAACTTTACAAAATACTTTTACCTTAATTATAAGATAAAAAAATTTTTTTTTAAAAAGAATTTTTTTAATTTTTTTCAGAGACAAAATCAAAACACATAAATAACTATTTAACTGAATAAAAAGAAATTAGAACCATGGCATCAAATTACAAAAAAATATACATGACTACACCTTAGATTATATAACTGATATGAATAAATAATAGTAATAATATAAATAAATATAGTATATATGCCTGTTTGCAGAAATAATGAGTCAAGTAGTGCAATTGTTATTGAGGTAGAGTGACTTGTGAGAGCCTTTTTGATGTTAAAACAACATATTTATAGTTCATTATAGTTTATAGTTAATAACTGTCTCAGGAAATATTGCTGATTCATGGTATCACGGCATTACAGAATGTATATTATTATCATTCAAAATGGCCTGTAAAGGCAAAAAAATCGAAGGGTTATTTTTGGTCAAACAAACATTTTATGACTACGATTGAAACTCAAAACCATTTAGTTAATAGAGGTATGAGTAAAAAGTCTCCACTTTGAAAGTAAGTAAAATAAAGGGGAGATTCTCTACCCAATTGCATTTTTTCCCCAATATGGTAGATAAGCAAATACACATGATATGATAACCATTAACTTTCATATCATGAATACCTTGAAACCGGTATATTGCTGCAATCCTATATAGTGGGCTACTATATTTACTGAACTGAAGGAGTCTCTTGCAATGCAACCCCTCCACAAGTTGAGGTCGGTGCTCACAGGAAGGACGTATTTCAACAAACAGTTCAATGGGCCCCTTTAGTGGTACTGCACCCAAAGAAAACACTGGAGCACATGATTCACCTAAATATTTTAACAGGGTGCAAAATGACCAATGTTTCGATGTGCATTGCGTCTTTACCAGAGTCAAACAGTCATGGTGCTGATTGAAAAAATGAAATAACCTCCTCCATACCAAGAACAGTCTTTCATTAGACAATAATGATGGGAGGTACTCAATCTATAGACCAATACAATGACAGCACTCACTAAAAAAAACAGGTGTGACATTGTGAAACAACTATCAGGTATATGCAAACTATCACAAGCTATAATAATACAAAATCCTCTTAATGAGATAAGGATCGCAAATAGCACGAGAGACTCAGTTATTCATTAAGTCCTTGTGGTTCAAGTGTGTTTAATACACACACACACACACACACACACACACACACATATATATATATATATATATAAATTGCTAAGAAGGCTTCCCTTTTCCCTTCTTAGTAATTTATTGATCATATCACCTTCCCTCTGGGAGGGAGAGATTCTGAGCCTCTCATGCTTTTTATGATCCATATCTCATGAAGAGGTCGTTTGCACCTTATTAAAATATTTAACTGAATCGTGTGGTCCAGTATTTTCTTGGGGTGCAGTGCCTGTGAAGTGGCCTAACAACATTTACTGCTTTTGTGCTCTCATGGTATTTATCACAATAATGCATAGTTTCTCCATAGATACAGCACTTATTAATAGTGGTTGTGGTTAATAGTTTACGTTTTTATTACCTGTACCTCACTGATTAGATTTAATCATGAAGAACATTCGCAATTTGCAAATTATCTTAATCTGTCCGACAGCATTTGAAGGTAACATGTCTCTGGAGGCAGCAGACACGCCCCTGTCTACTGAGCAGAGGAGACCCCTCCGCCAGACACGTCTCGTCTCCTATTGGTCAGTTTCTCCGTTGCCCTGGTCGAAGTGGCTTCTGATTGGCTACTGCCGGACTGATTGAAGCATCTGCGGCTCGCACTGTGCCAGCTGTCCTCCTCGCGCACTCGGCTAGTGCTGGGCAACAGTGAGAAGCTCCCGCAGAGGAGGGTCTGGGAATCTGGAAGAAAAAGGGTAAGGAGCCAAAAATAATGAGAAAAATTAAGATGTCAGGGCTTATTTTGTAAAAACTAGTAGTGTTTGACAAGACTGGGGGGAATTAATTGTTAATATTCAGATTTAGACCGTTAAAATGATTGATAATACGTCGTCTGACGTTAATAACCGCAGGATTGAAACGTTAATAACCGTTAATTTTCCACCTGCTAACGTTACATTAATGTTAGCTTAATATCCGCGTATTAATTTATATCTTCAGTCATCCAATGACGTGTCTCTCCCCCTACATATGAATGTGAATTAATTAATTCGAGCCTTTTCTTCACTGACTGATATTTTAAATGACACTGTTTGAATTTTACATGACGCTATTTCTGAGAACTAATAAATGTTGCAAGCTAGCATCATGTGCCTCTCAGCGACGAAGAGTGTGTGTGTGTGTGTGTGTGTGTGTGTGCTTGTATGTGGCGTGCCATCAGTGCAATAAGGCTGTGTGCAATTTGTGTTGGTGTGTGTGTTTGTGTGTGTGTGTGTGTGTGTGTGTGTGTCAGCCGTTATGTAAGTCTCATATTCGTTTATAGGTTTGTCTCTGTTCTACCAAATACATTGAGTCACAGTGATGATGATGATGAGGATGATGAAGAGGAGGGTTTGGAGGCGTCATGCATACAAACGAGACTGCTGGAGTGTGTATGTGTGTGTGGTGTGAACTGAACAGGTGATTTGATCTTCTTTGTACCGAGGGTTTTTTGTGCATGCAGACCTGCTCTGGTTTTGTGGATCAGGAGGAATTGAGGCCTTCACATCTTTGCTTTAAGGATCCTCGAGGCTGCTTTAGGGGGGCTCCAGGGGTCCTCAGTGCAGCACAGTGGATTGAATATATTAGACAGCATCCTAATCACATGACGTAATCTGTTTGCCTACACATGCTGTGTTCCATTAGGGTTGCATCTGTCATTATCATAAACAGTATAATGAATCACGTTTTATCAGTTGCATAATCTTGTAAATGCTAAAAGATCTATACGAACACATCATGCATTTGCATCAATATGAAGCACAAAAGAGACCAATCCTTACATTTGAGAGTGTGTAGTAAAAAGAATAATTATTCAGTAAATGGGCAGCACGTTTATCCAGTGAGCTAGAGGATTTCTGGGTGGAGTACTGCATCTTCTCCACATAAAATTATGGCTGAGTCTCTCTTCGCCTGCTTTCGTTTCCTCCCACAGTCCAAAGACGTGCAGGTTAAACTACTGTGATTGTGACTCTTACTTGTCCAGAGGTGTGAATGGTGTCTGTCTATATGTGTTAGTTCTGTGACAGAGGTGGAGCTGACACCTGACCCAACATCTTGCCCAGTGTCAGCTGAGATTGCCTTGCAAATAATGCAAATAATAGGAGGTCAGGACGTTTAGTAAATGACTTAAACAGTATATTAATGTCTATCGACAAATCGTTAAAGGTCCAGTGTGTAGAATTTAATGACATCTAGCAGTGAGGTTGCAGAACTGAATCTTCTCCCCGTGCTAAGCATGTATGAGAAATACGATGGCTGATGCAGAAATGTGAGTGGCCCTATCTAGAGCCAGTATTTAATTTGTACATTCTGGGCTTCTGTAGGAGAGGATCTCCTCTGTATGTCGTATAAACAGCTCATTATAAGGTAATGAAAACAGAACTATTCTTATTTTCAGGTGATTATAAAATATTGAAAACATAGTTATGAATATTATATACCATTTCTGCCAGTAGATGTCCTAAACCCTACACACTGAATCTTTCAGTCAAGTAATTGGTTCAGCTACTTTGTTGTTTAACAGATATTTAACCACCATTAAATTAGCATGTTCTAAAATGTCCTTGCGGCACTCTGGTACCTTTTGCACTATACGTGTCTGTAACGTAACTAACAACCAGTTGCCGGGTAAAAAATTAACTCAGCAGCATACCTTGAATTACGTATTTGGGCATCTAGGCTGAGAATGAGTTACTGAATTGCTGTACTTCTTTCAGATTATGTAAAATGAATGCCTGAAGTAATTTATTTTACTACTACTTTATACTACTGATATTACTGAGGTTTGCTGCTAAATTTGGGGTTAAGTTTCACTCAGTAGAAGTCTGATTTAATAAGTCAGCAGTTACAAAAACGTGTAAACTATGTCATTAAGGCAACTGGGTGGAATGGGAAACATCATGTTTATTCACCTGACATGGAGCCAAAATTAATACTGAATTAGGATAATTGTTCACCAAATGCGTTAACATCTGTTTATGAGTCGTAAGAAAACATATATAATCTTTTAGAGGAAGTCAATAATTACCATAAGCTAGCTCGGGCCGTGTTAAATATATAACAATATGTTAACAGAGCAACCAATACTTGGAGATGACTGTCTAAGATGGCGGAGGTATGATCATGTTACCCCATCTCAGGTGTAACAGGTAGTGCGTTCCACAAGTTTTATTTCCCATTCGCTCTAGAATAGAGGATTAGCACTGCATCGGGTACCATTACTGGAAAAATCCAATTTAGGTTTAGTGCCAGAGGTCGTGCCCATAATTCATGCAAGATATCATAGGGGCTAGGAATGAGGTGGATACGAGTCAAATAAATGTAGTAAAAAGTACAATATTCCTCTCTGAATCTAAGTAGAAGAGGAAAGATCAAAGGTCAGACAAAACAAATATGGCTAAAATTTGCCTGAGACAGAGGAGCGTGAGCAGCAAGAAGAGAGAAAGATGGATTGATATAAAGATGATAGACCTGCCTGCCTCTGACAAAAATGTAAAATGATAGCGTGATAAAAGAGCGCACAGAGAGAGAGATAGAGAGACGGCCCTAATCCTCCGAGTGATGGCCTAGTTAGTTAAGTGACCGCTGTTGTTATTGTCTGTTTATGTGTGTGTGATTCACTAATGGCTTATTCATCCATGGTCATCCAATAGCAGCTAAAACTCTTTAAACCTCATCCTGTGTGTGTGTGTGTGTGTGTGTGTGTGTGTGTGTGTGTGTGTGTGTGTGTCTGTGTGTGTGTGTGTGTGTGTGTGTGTCTGTGTGTGTGTGTGTGTCTGTGTGTCTGTGTGTCTGTGTGTCTGTGTGTCTGTGTGAGATGTCTATTCTTATCTCCAGTTGGTTGTGAAGTTGTCTGATGCACGTTTGTTCTGGCTTTTTTAAATACCTCTCCTGTTCACACACTCTCACACACAGTCAAGGTAATGACACACATACACACACATTAACTTTAACACACAAACAGACAGTGCACACCGTCCCTCCCTGTGGCGATTACTTTCCAGATTGAGGAGGAGTCAGCAGCTGTCTGCTCCTTTCTTCTCACTTACAACATGCATGAACACACACACATACATTTCCAGGCCACACATGTAGCTTGCACTTGCTCAAAATCAGACATCTGAGGATGTCAGCAGCTAATATGTCACATCTGAATTGTTTCTAAACATGCAGACTTTATCTGAAAATAGATATGGCTGTTCTTCATCTTTATGGGCCCAGAGCCTATCACAGCTGACACTGGGTGAGATGCGGGGTACACCCTGGACAGGTCACCAGACTATCACAGGGCTGACACATAGAGACACTTTTTTTCAGTCAGTTACTGGTTAATGGGTGTCGGACTATTGTTTGGTACAGTTTTTTGCCATAATAAATGCTTCCTTTTTTTTTTTTTTTTCCCCCAACTTTATTTATAGAACATTTTGAACATTTTAGACAAGACAGTGTGATATACAGCATCAGGTAAAGAAAAAACAGACAAAACATTGATTGTCACATCTGAGTATCAACTCCCTTCCCACCCACCCCCACAACCCACTGCCAGGCCAATCACTCAACACCCAAATAAGAGAGAAAGAAATAGATGAAAAGAGCAGTTCAAAAATAGAAATGAAAAAAGTAAATAAATAAATAAATAATTAAAAAAATAATAATAAATAAGTACAAAAGGAATTGAAAAATTATAATAAATTAAAAAATAAGAAATAAAGGTTAAATGATATTGAATAAAAATAAACAAAAAGTAAATAAACAATTACACATATCAATCCTCCAACTCAGAGGAAAAGTCTAGAGAATGTATGTGATTCAGAAAAGGATCCCAAGTAACATGAAATGATTTCACCGAGCCTTTTAGTGTAAACCTGAGTCTTTCGAGCTTCAAATTATAAAGCACTTCACGAACCCAACGAGAATGCGAGGGGGGACTGGGGAGTTTCCAATTGAGGAGAATCAGCCGACGAGCCAACAGGGTAGTGAATAATTAATGCTTCCTAAGTCCCCTAAGTCACACAAAGGTTGCAATACGCAAGGCGTGCCACGCTACCTTTTTTAAAAAAAAAATTAAAATTTGAATGCAGCTAGTGAAAAAAACGCTTCTTGCGCCTTTTTATTGTTGCCAGGCAACCACAGACTCACCTCCTTCCTGTGTAATCAATCAACCGTTTATTTTATTTATTTTTTTGTTATTTGACAGTAATCAGTATTCCTAAAATGTTGAGGCAAAGGGTACTTGCTGTAGCTCTGGTTGAGAGTGAGAGGCTGTCAATAGTTTGTTGGGCACAGGGAAACAGAGAACTGTGTGGGTACATGAGACCCTAAAAAAGAGGGTGGATCACGGGGAGTACCACCAGTTGGTCCAGGAGCTTCGCCTCGATGATGGACGTTTCCAGGCATATTTTAGGATGACTTGGGGGCAGTTTGACAACCCGCTATCTATCGTCGGGCCGTACAGCTCTGGGTATCCAGCAACCGCTACCACCACTTTCTCCTCCATTGTTTACCAACTGTAAACTTGATGTCGTGACCACCACAGACAGCCCGCCTCTCAAATCATCCAATTGGACAATGGCAAAAAAGATGACGAAAAAATAGATGATGTGGTGCGTTTTTGTGCTTGTATAATATTGTTTATGATGCAAGAACAGTTTACGTCCGAAAGACTGGCATTGAGATTTTTTAAAGGACACTGAGAAGTGGCTGTGCATCTGGTATAATATGCTGGTCTGAAAACGTGTGACATTGTGACGATATGACTTTGGGAGTCTGGACTAATTCAGCCTGCTGCTCCTCATTCATTATTAATTAACACCTCCATTAAAAAAAACTGTCTGCATGGAGAGAAAATTCAGGGTGTGTCTGTGTGTCAGCATAATGTATGTTCATGCGTGTGGGAACTGATTGTGCACGTGTGTCTATGCGTATGCGTGTGCATGTGTGTGCTGAAGCAGCTGGTCGCAGGGTGAGTGAGAAATGCTGCCTGGTGTGTCACTGTTTGGCTTTGTGTATCTCTCTCTGTCTGTCGGTCTGTCATACCCGCTAGCCGCTATGACACAGCAGAAAGCGAACACACACACACACAAACACACACACACCTGCACTGCACAAGTCTAAAATAGATCTGTGGCATGCTGGTCTTTGGAGTTTTTTGGATGCAGTTCATTGAGGCCACACAAACACTACAGATGACAAAGTCAGCTGTTTTAGGCGGCGTCCACATCAAAGAGGAACACCACCTAAATTACAAATTCCAACATGTTATTCCCATGGCCAAGGAAAGTTTAATCTATATTTATGAATATGAGCTACTGTCTCTCAAAACCAAAAACCAGAGAAGTCTCAATCTTGTGATGTCTTCAAGTAGAAAATCTGGAGCTGCTCCACTGACAATGAATGAGAGACTGATTTTGTGTTTTTTTCTTTTTTATGTCTAGTTGAGTTTTATTCTATTGTAGTGTTCACAGCTCTGAAACAGAAAATGTTCCTATATACTCAGGACATTGTGCTGGGTGCTCTCAGTGACATCTATAACATCTTTCACCATTCGTTGTCAATAGAGCAGCTTCAGACTTTATACCGTATGACATCACAAATTTGAAGTGAAACACCAAGCCCACCCAAACTAGCTGGCCCACTCCTCGTGACACCTCACATCACATCACTTCACATCACGGCACATTCATCATAGCACCTCTTGTTGCCTTATGTCCTATATCGTCTCCTCTGTCACCTCCTATCACATCTCATCATGTTGCCCCACATCTTTTTGTAAAAAATCTGTTTCTAACATGCAACGGGCGCTGCGATTCAAATGCTCCCTTCCTGTGAGCAGCTGGAGGGCTCGCTCACTGTGTGTGTTTGTGAGTGTTAAAGGTGTCACTGTCCAGAATGTCAATTATATAACTTGACTTTAATTTCCTTTGGCTTACAGTCCTCACAGACACACAAAGCTCCCAGTGTCCGGTGCCGAGGTCTGTTTAGTCAGCGTTCCTGCTCCCACTCACAGTCAGTCAGCTGTGTGGGTTCGGGATGGAGCTGACCGGAAAATAGTGACAACAGCAGCTTCAGCTTGTAAATAACAGAAATAGGGGCTGGAATTTCATGTAAACATCACTCTGCATGTCAGACAGACACTGCATGTCATTGGTCCAGCAAATGTAAGTGACTGATCAGTGTCACTCAGAGCATTTGTTGTCATTTTGTGTTTGCCAGAAACAGGTTTTAGTCATGTTGTTTATATCTGGCAGTGACATCAGGATTTAGCATAATGCCAGCAAAGCACTGAATTGGATAAAACTGGCAAACTGTGTTTACTGTAACCCTCCACTGTTTCCAGTTTGTTGCCAGTGTGGTGTCAGTTTCCATTGGATTTGTTGTAACATGTGACAGTTCCCTTCCTGCGCAAGTGACAGAGGTCCAGCTGCTGCATCAGTACCACCTAAAAGACTCATGTGGGTCATTTGTCAAAAATCTGCATCCTTTAAGCTTCTGCACAGCTGCATCTTTTTTTCACTGAACGGGGGCAGAATATTTCACAGCTGTTGTGTTAGATATTAACTGAAGTATTTCCATTTCCTTAAAGATATTAAGTACATTGTAGATATTCAATATAATAAACAAACAAACAAACAAATGCAGTATTTACACCTCAGTTGAGAATAGGCCAGTGTACAGCCATTTATACATAATTAATGTGATTCTTATTTAGGCCTTTATATAACCCACAGATTAAATGGCAACTTTATGACAGAAGGTAGTGGGAGTAACTCAGTGGCAGTCAGATCGATGCATGAACACCAGCCTACGGATGCTGTGGTTGGAAACAGTAGCTTGTCAGACAGCAGCATGTGATAGGAGTCAACAAAAACATTTTAAACTACATTACAGCACTTAAAATGGTTTTTATTGTCTACAGGAATGAAAATTGTTACATTAAACTGGTTTTGCCTGATGGAGGCACTACATTTAAAGGCTACAAAGGTCAAACAGGTAGAGATTTTATTTGAAATGATCCAAAGTAGGAGGAAAAATAGTTTCATGTCCATCACAAGAGCTTTAACTGGAAAATCAGTCTTAGTGTTTTAGTATGCTTCACCACACTACTATGACATGCAGTTGTTTGTGTCTGTGCGTGTGTGTGTGTGTGTCTGTAGGCCCTTCCACTGAAAGCACTCCAGTTCCCATCTCCTGGGAAACCAGTCTTTTATTGTGGCTGCCAGGCCTTTAGGGCACTGCTTTCCATACTGCACCCCCTCTCCTCCATCACCACCATGTTTACCACGATCACTTTATCTTTCATCCATACACAATCATCCCCTTCTACTCTTCCTCTATCAGTGGACTCATCTCTCTCTGTGGCCATCCTTATTACTTTGCCTCTCTTTTTTAAGTTCTCTATCTTTTCTCACCCCTTCTTTCAATCTTCTCTGAGATCGACTGGAGTCTGACTTGGTGCCAAATGATTTCTGTTCAGTGCTGAAACAATAGGCTTATGATATGCCTCAGAGAAAACCTAGATAGTATGATCATTTTTCCTGTGAATAACTGTTCTTATTCTCTTCTTTGATGATCATATATTTCAAAAACAGCGTGTTTAGAGCAATGAATATTGTTAGAACTGAGCAAAAGAGTTAGGATGGAGCACTGAAAGGCCATTAGACCATACATGGAAGATTTGGGTATGTTTTTATTCCCTATAAAGTTATTGACCAGCAGGAAAACCAAAACCTAAAATAATTATTTAAGTGATTTACTACCCAGTTTTCTCCTCTTTGGACCAATTTTAGTGTAATCTGGTCAGGGTACAAATTTCTCTCCTCATTATTCTGTCCACTGTTCTCTTCCCCTCCTCTCTTTCCTCTCCTTCCTCTCCCATTCTCCTCCATCTCTTTGAGTTTGATTCTTTGTGACTGGGAGGCCATTGTGTCCTGCCATCAAACACATTGCATACAGCCATCCATGCAGAATACACACATGCACACACAGAGAGATGTTTGTAGAAGAAGCTCTCAGTTTGTTGATCCCATTAGACTTGCTCATGCTGCTTTTTTCAATAATCATGTGAAGGTAACCCATATTGTTAGTTGATAGTTAGTAAAACCCATGTGAAAAAATACACTTTTCATTTAAAGTATACTTGAAATATGTGGATATTCATAAGAATACAAAAGCCATACAAACTGGGCAGAATTGATTTTATTTGGTGCAGAAATTTGCAGGTTTAGCTGAAACCTATCATTTAGGTCACATACAATATGCCAAGTTTATCTGGTCACATCAGGGCACTTGAAAGAAGCAGACAATACAGCAAAATCGTCTTAAAATTCCAAACTATAAGACTGAGCTTTATTACTTTAATTATAAAAATGTGTTTTAAAAATGAAACATTAGGAGCCAGTGTTGAAAAAGGGGTCTATATAAATCTCCCAAAGCACATGAACTGAGTACGACATGTACTGTACAGTAACTAACACAACCTGAAATTACCATTGCCAGAAGTTATCATTATCTTTTGTAAAGGAGGGGGCAGGGATAAGATCACAAATACCACCGGGCATTCATTTTGAAAAGTGCTCATTGTGCAAAATACAGTAGAAATCCCTAAAATTAGGTTAATTAGATCTATGTTTTTAACCAAAAGCCCTGTAGGAACATTAAATTCACTTTATTTTTTTTATTTGTAGAACAAAGGACTACAACTAACAATTATTTTCATCATTGATTAATCTGGTGTTATTTTTTTTGTTTGATAAAAGGTGAGAAAAGAGTGAGAAATGTCCATAAAAGTTCTCTAAAGACCCAGATGGCGTCTTCAGATTGCTTATTTTGTCCAACTAACACTTCAAAACCCAAAAAATATTCAGTTTACTATCACGTAAGACAAAGAAATACAGCAAATCCTCACACGGGGAAAGCTAAAACAAGGAAATGTTTTGGGTATTTCCCCTAAAAAGGACTGAAACGAATCATCAATTATGAAAATGTTGTTATAAAATAGTTCCTTTACTGTTTGACTAATCATTTTAGCTCTTTTCATTTCCCATGTTTTATGTTTCCTCTAAAAACAGAAGTTATATTTGATTCCTTTTCATCATACTTGAGTAGGAGAACTGCAAAATCATTCAAATATAGTTAATTTAAAACACGTTTTTCCCCTTCCTCATTCAGTTCATAAAGCTGGTGAGGTAAGTGGGTTACTTTAAAAAGCCTCTGCGTTCCATCAGTCCTTGCAGAACTCTGACAATCTGTTATATTCTGTAATAGATTTGTAAATTATAGATCCTCTGCTCACCTCTTAATATTTCATAGGCCGAGCTGACACACTAAAAGCTTGGAGGAAGTTTTCTCTCTCCAGAGACAGAAAGACTGAATATGTGTCTGGAACAGTAACTCAGCAGAAAATACAAGACTGGGGTAATTATAAACGACTGTCCCCTTGTGCTTGAGTGGAAACTTTTAATGTCTGCGACAAAGGTTGTGACACACATTCACTGCCACAAGCCTCATATGAGACTTGGTACTTAGCGTCTAAGGCAACAATACACCACTCAGTTAGGATGCTGTTTACCCTCTTGAATGCATTCTTGTTGGCAGCGGCCTTAGATGTGTTGGGGAAGCACGATGAGAAAGGATCTTTGTAAAGGCTGAATTCCTGCAACTAACTAAAGGTGCATGGCCAGGTTTTAATGAAACCTGAAACATTTCTTCACTTCCCCTCTCTGTCAGAACTACTTCCTATCTACCTCTTTGTCACACAATGATGTTGTCAAATAAATCCGTTGCTCCTTCCCCACTGGAACTGCTTTTGTCGCCTATGTAATCTTGATTAGACTCAGCTCAAACCATGTGTGTTTTTCAAAGCTCAGTCTTCCTGTGCTTGTATGCAGCATCTCTTACAAATAGGTGACTCTTGGTGAAGTCAAAAGTGTGAAGGAGGGAGCATACAATGATTAGCATTTGACAAAATATTATTTACTTTGTAGTGAAATGGATTTGGGCACAGTGACAATGGATATGCCTGGGGAAGGAGTGCTCAGAGCTGAAAAGATGGGTGGATTTCAGTTGGGCTGCAACTCAAACATGACAAATTAGTCAGTCAGCAACATTTTCTTGGTCATTTTCTGCCTGTACAGAACTCTGTTAACACCTTTGTAATGTGATATTGATGTTAAATGCATTTTTTGTCCCTATGGTAGGTCTGTGGCTGCCAACATGGGGTCGATGCGTATCCTCATCAAAGGAGGGAAGGTAGTCAATGATGACTTCACCCAGGAAGCGGACGTCTACATTGAGAACGGCATCATTCAGCAGGTAGACCACAAAATGCATTTTTACTCTATCGCACATGTTAAATGTACACTGCATCCTTTATTTCTCTTTACACATTTCTGCCTTTCATGCACCAACACACACACACACACACACACTCACTGTGACCCACACACTCACTGTCCGGTGTATCCCCAGCTGTTAGTGTGACTCATTTCACAATAATACAGTATGAGGAGAATGAACTGCTCACTGAACTCGGTGGCCCCACATGATGATAGTGAAGGCTATAATTAGCCCACAGAATGTTGTCATGGAAATAAGCATCAGTTCACGTGAAGAGGATGCATTTGACTCAGAAACCTGGAAAGCTTAGCTGTACTCCTACTGAAACTCTCCACTGCCATGGCAGCACATGAGCTTTTTCATAGACTGTGTTAATGCTTATTTCCATCAACTGTATTGTTGAGAGGATCCTGATCCATTATGTTATGTTTAAAATGGTTCCTCAGTTTTGAATTATACTGTAACTGAAATGTTACTTTTAAGAAGGTTTTAAGAATGATTTAAAAAAAATTCTGTATATTACCGTGCTCAGGGAAACAACCCTCAAGCTGCTATAAAGAACGCGGCGATTCCAGGATGCATAAGATGCCAGCAGTATTGGAGAAACTTAAGAAAAACACGTGAATAAGATTGTTTATTCTGATTTGCTGGGCATTGTGTAGGTGAGAATACACGACAAGGTGTCCAGATATTTAAAAAAAAATGTCTAAGTTGAAGGTTAAGAGCACTACAATACAAAGGAGAGTCATGTTTCTCTTCCAGCTCCATGATACTTCCACTCAAGCATGGAGGAGGAGCCTATTAACAGCTGAAATGAGTAATATTAGAGTTAGAAATTAATTTAAAAAGGCAGTGAATTTAGGTGTTGTGGTCACCTGATACAAGGGTACGAGTCTCCCGTCATGTTAGCAGCTCTGTGAAGTGGTACAAGGGCAAAACAGGGCTTTAAGCTAATTGCATAAGTAAGGGCAGTCCGCTTTGAGTGACAGGCTATCTGCAAGGCGTCACTTCAGTCTATGAGTCCGATCCACCCCTTGCCCCTTCCACAGCTCCACCCTCTCGTTCAAATCTGGTCACTTATGATTTAAAAAATCCAAGATGGCGATAACCAAATTGCCAAACTCGAGGCTTCAAAATGGGAGTCCACAAACCAACGGGTGATGTCACAGTGGCTACATCCATTGTTTTTGTATAGTCTATGATGCTTACATGCTCACAGTAGCAGTGCTGACGTTTAGAATGTTAGCATGCTCACAATCTGTTAGCATGCTAACATTTGCTCCAAAGAAAAATTACAGCTGAATGTTGTCTCTGTGGCCGTGGTATAATATGCCATGTAAAACCTGTTTTAACCAAAGAGCCTTTGATGGGTCCTCTTTAATAATCCCACTCAGTCTCTGTTCACAATTTAATGGACTACATTAAAAGTACATTCACCCAAACACTGTTTAATTCATTTTCTTTATTAGTCTGACATATTTTGTGGTTCAGATACATAATAATGAAGTCGTATAATTTGTGTAACCTGTGCTCTCTCTGGCAGGTTGGAAAGGAACTGATGATACCAGGTGGGGCTAAGGTGATTGACGCCTCTGGAAAGCTGGTGTTGCCAGGCGGAATAGACACCAGCGTGCATCTGCAGCAGACTTTTATGAACGCCAGCATTCAGGATGACTTCTACAGTGGGACCAAGGTACACACACAGACACACACAGACAAACACACACACACACACACACACACACACACACACAGAACACACACATACAGGACTGTGTTAGGACTAGGCCTGTCATCATGCTTGTGATTAAACACATTTAGAAAGCAGAGACAGCTGTCACACACAGACATGCTCTCACTCTCTTGTCCCGTCTACAGGCTGGTCTTCACCCTGTGTTCAGCTTCATACGTTCATCAAAACTAATGACCACATGTGTTGTCACACTCGTCCTATAGGAAGCAAACAGCTGTCACTAGTTTCTGTTTGAATCCTTCTCGTTTTCCACGCACACAGCTGTTCAGTCGCACTGGGTTTATTAGTTCATTTCCTATGGATGCTCAGCATGTTTTCCACTGAGACTCAGAGCCGAGTGGATGATTTAATAATTAGGAGACTTAAAAATTCTGAAGAGGGAGTGTAATTGTTGCCTGCAGCAGTACGTGCTGAAGGATGTTGTGGGCTGTTTTTGTTGTTGTTAAAGTCATGGGCAACCACTGGATATATGAAGATGTCGTAGTTTTTGTACATGTAAGGTACAAGAGATAAGAATTGCAGCTCTTATGATTCAAATTGGGATTTAGATTTTTAAACAGTAGTTCGGCCAAACACTCCTGAAAGTCCTTTTAGTTCCATCCATGCAGCCACAGTTTGCATGTTTGCTTTCATTCTGTTCAGTACTATTACAGCCCTACAAGTAGAGCCATTAAATTTGCGTATGTAAGATTTTGTGGTAAACAATATTACCTGCAGGATTTTTGCAGTGCTGTATCTTCATGAAATGAGGTCTGACTCTGATGGAATGCCAACTGAAGTGCAGTGAGAGGAATTTGGGGGGATTGAATCGTCTATATGCCAGCTTTACCCCGGCAACAACCCCCCCCTACCCCCCAATCATCAACCCCTACCCACTGACCCCGCTACCATGGCAACTAACCCCCGCTCTTAGTGTGGAAATCAGAGGGGGCAAATGTGTGTGTGTGTGTGTGTGTGCACGCATGAACATAGCAGTATTGTGTAGTCTCTATGGTGACTGCGTTGCTGCAGCAACGGCTCATGTGCAATTGTGATGAACCCCAAAACTATTTCTCTCCGCATCCTCTTCCCTCCCTCCCACCGTTTTGTAACAGTTTGCTCCCTCTCACGCTTTCTGTCCTTCCTCCTCTCCTCTCTTCCCTGCTGTTTCCTCTGCCTCACCCCCTCCTGTGTCACCCATTACTCCCCTCTGAGCTCTGAATTGGATGACTAGTGGAGAACATGCAGTGTAGATACAGAGCTGTTTATATTTGCAGTTGTGCACCTTGTATTGAGGTTTTGTGTCCAGATATTGAGCTGTATTATGTGTACACTTAACTTTAACAGATCTCACTCAGATAAACACACTATCAAATACATTAGTCAGGAAAAGAATACATGTTTTATTCAGTGTAAGAGTTTGATAAAGCATCTGCTGCATGCTGAAATATATTAAATTTCTTATTTGTACACCTAAAACAAACAATATTTAGGCTGGTTTTAACTCAGTATTTGCACGGTGTTTATAAGTATAGAGACCTTCAATAATTTCACAAATCTCCTACCAGACAGGAAGATGAAAGTTGATGAGAGTTTTAGTCGAGTTGCCACAGGAATTATTAAAGGTATACATTTTTGGGGCTTTGGTAATGAAACGAAAATGTTTTTTTTAACCACCTTTAAAACCTGAAACCTCCAACACTTTATTTGTACTATTAACTACCCACAGAATAAAGTGTACTGCACACACTCTGTACTTAGGTTTTCTTAGGGTCTTTAAAGTGCAGTACTGATCGATCATAGTGAAAAAATTTGAATTTCAGATTTTATGCCATGGATCAGATCAGATTTGCTCATGAAGGACAAATATTCTGCTAAAATGGCAGATCAGCTCTGTGTCTCTCCCAGCATGCCATTTAATGTCTCTGCAGGCAGGAGAGGGAGATGAGGGCGAGGAGGAGGAGGGGATGAAAGGTGTTCAGCAGTAAAGTGAAGTATGAGAGGTGCTGATAGAGGCTGATCAGAGAGCTGCAGTAGTAATCTGTCTGACACTGATATGCACTCCCAGAGTCCAACATACAGAGATCCTCTCATCCCCTCAGATCAGTCATGTCCCCCCTTCTCTCTGTCTGTCCGTTTCACTTTCTTTTCAGGGGATTATCTTCACAGTAGGGGTCGGGGGTCTTTAATAGAGGAGGGGATTCATGATAAAACAGTGTTTGGGGTTTATGTATCACCATCCACTTTGGCTGTAATGTCAATGATCAGGAACATGTTTAAGAAACCAAAGGGGGGAGCCATCATCTCAACTAAGTCGATGAGATGATGGTGTGTTATAACAGGATGTATAACAGAATCAGCTACACCATATGGATTGAAATGTGTGTATTTTCTTACATTATGGTCCATCAAAATACATCAATTAATCTGTTTCTGTCATCTTTATTGAAATGTCTAAAAACTGCATGATAGATGTCTAGCCTGGCCTGGTTTCTACACTGCATGATGGTTTTATTCTGCTCAGCAACACCAGTTACAAATAGTTTCGTCAGAACAATGCCAGCTGATTACGTAGTACGACCTGCCTGTCACTGATGATTAGGTATTTGTTTGATCTCTTTAGCACATTTGTAAAGTAGAACAGTCTAAATTTGGATGTTTATTCGGTGACTGTAGTTCCAGAGTCAGTCTAAAAAGAGGAAACAGGGCAGGATGAAAGATATTTAATCCTGCAGACAGTTTCTTTATTTCAGCTTGGCAGAAAGTCTGCTACTGGCCTCTGCAGCCCTCACATTTATGAAAATGCTCCACTATAATATTTAGTAATAAAAATATATACATGGCTTCACAAGGATGCAAAAACCACATTTTTATCTCCCTTAAGCTCTTCTGTTCTGCTATGCTGTGTCTTTCTCTTTCTCTGCTCACGCAATCCCTCTTTTTTGAGAAGTGCACTGGCAGTAAATCTTAATTAAGGCCGTGCAGATAGACACTATAAATCCCCAAATCCCCAGCTGTGTCCACGTCCCCTGATCTCCGACACACACACACACATACACATAGACACACACACACACACACACACACATAGACACACACACACACACACTGATAGTGACAGTGATCAATGACACTCTTAATGCACACACGTATGCAGAGACCTCTGACGCTGACGCTGCAGATGATTCGGACTGGTTACTACGGAAACCTGATAGCTCGTTGGCTGGTGGAGCTGTCATTCAAAAGAACCTGTCTGTGTCTGCAACACGTCTGGAGCATGGAAGAACAACTCCATGCTGACACTTAAACCAGGGTTGTGTTCAAATTTAGGAGCATTTCATTTAGGGTATGTCGTAGAAATAATATAAAATGTAAGCCATTTTGTTTTGCTTTTTTATGATATTAGCTTAAAATGAATTGACGAAAGTCTTCAGGAGCTGGGCACATTACAAAAGCAATGTTTGTACTTTTCTCTGTTCATTTCCTGTTTTATGAACAGTTTTTCACATCACACCTCAGAGCAATATTCCTGTTAGACTCTGTTAGAGGATATTGAATGGGCGACTGTCAGTGTAATTCTGGATGGAGGACGTGGAGGAGGAGGAGGAGGAGGAGGAGGAGGAGGAGGGTGGGGACATGTGACAGGCATGGCTGAGCAGTATCTGTTGTCATGGCTACGCAAAAGTGCATTTACCATTCAGCCGACTCATGCGAGTCACTGCAGACCACTCCCTTCACTTCATGAGTCCTCCATCCTTCCTCTCATTCTTTTCTATATCTTGTCCTCTCTAACTTTCTCCCTGCCTTCATCAGTCCCTTTCACATCCTCTTCTCCTCCCTCTCATATTTTTTGGTTTGTCTTAGAGTGTGAAAAACAGGCGTCAGGTTCAGAAGTATTACAGATTATTTTTGGCTTTCCTAAGAAGGAGACTTTTGAAGTTCTTGCAAATGCTCTCCTTAGGTGCGCTTTACTAATGTTTTCTTCTCCTGATCTCATTTTGTATGGTATTTGTAAACCTGAAGCACGGAGCGGTTTCTCTAAAGGGAGCAAATGAACAACATTAACTGGATGCAGTGAAATGGAATATAATTTCTTGATACAGGAAATATAATGAGAAAACAAACCTCTTTCCTCATTATCAGTTGTGTTGATTTTAAAACAGATGCAGACTGAACAGAAGGTACAAGAATCACATATCTTTTCATAAGCCCTGTTCGCACAGGATGAGTATTACCAGGGGATCTCATGTGGTTTAGAAATGACCTTCTCACATCTCTGTGTTTCGTGCGGAGCATTTGCACGGGATAAGCAAAGTCTGTTTTTTACTCAAATTTATCCTTGCATATGATGCACACAAGATTTTGTAACTCCACTCTACACAAGACAGAAACATTACACAGCACCACGAATGGTGACGCACAGTGTAAACGTCCTTTATTTCTTTTCTTTCTTTTTTTTCAAAATGCAGATCAAACAAACTGGTTCTGCCACACATTGTCACGTCGTCCATTTTATTATCTTTTGAGATTTCACTTTTCTTGATTTGAGCTTTCTCTTTCAGCAAATTGGTCTCCATGCAAAATGAGCCCCCTGCACCCAAAATGCTGTCAAACCTTCATTTATAATTGCCAACGCAGCCTCCATAATTTTTGTTTGGGATAGAGGCAGAAAAGAGGTGCGGAGAAACAAAATACCTAAAAATAACCCCAACTCACAGACATGCCAGTTCACACACGATTAATATTGTCCCATGACCTGTGTTTTGCAAAATATGGTAGGCTGATATGGTAGGCTATTTGCTGTCGAATTTTTACTTGCACAATTATGGACATAGCAGATTTACACAGGATTAAGATCACACACGACTTCTGCAATTATTACAAATGACCAGAGATCCTCAGGTGATGCTAGTCTTGTGTGAATAGGGCTCTAGAGAGCAGTATGAGAAATTTAGATGAGTTAAGACTTAAGATGTATGCAGATAAATGGAAACTGATTTTTCCATATAGGATTTCCATATAGGATCACAGTACACTGCTATGCATCAAACATCAATATATTTTTTTAATTGTACACAGAGAATCAGAATAATGAAAAGAAATGCTACAAGCTTAAACTAACTCAATGTTTTGAACATTTTGAACAGCCAAGTCAGTGTTTGTGCATCATCTGTGTTTGAAAAAATCAGTTTACACAACTAGTAACAAATAGACTTTATGATGAAGAGAAAACAGTCCATAAGGAAGGACTATTGCTCATTGTTACCAGGACAAACAGTGTCTATGTGCTTTACACTGGAACCATTGTTCTGTCCTCTAACCAATCTCTCTCTTCTCTTCCTCTGCCTCCCATTTTCTGTCTCCCTCCTTCCTTCCTCACCTCTCCTCACCCCCCTTTACCTCACCCAGGCGGCTCTGATGGGTGGTACCACCATGGTGATGGCTCTGGCCCTGCCTGAACAACACTGCTCCCTGCTGGATGCCTACGAGAATTGCCGAGCCCTGGCTGACGCTAAGGCGTGCTGTGACTACGCTCTGCATGTCGGGGTGACTTGGTGGGGGCCAAAGGTAAGACCCAAAGAGAGGGCAACATGTGAGATGCAGTGCACAGCCATAAAACACTCATATCTTTGTCGTTTCTAAACAGATATCTTTCTTTGTATATTTTGCTCCTTGAGCTTTTCTCCTCGCTGAATGAATAATAAATCAGCCAAACCATTTTCATTTATGGGTGAAATGTGTAATGACCTAGATTAAACCTTACATGAACTAGGTTAACACACATGCTCAGTGGGCACATTAGGCAGATCCTATGAGTCAACGTGTCTCATTTAGCCTTTGGCCTTAATATCTGTGTTGTATCATCTGCTGACTTTATGCCACATCTTATTACATATATTAAAATGTTTAACTCTAGATTGTCTGAATAAGTGTTATTGGCAACTAACTGATCAATTATTATGTAAATTTAAGGTCAGGAAATATTTTAAAATGTCCATTTCGAATTCCCAGTGCCTCTAAATGATGTTTTGTGTCTCATTTGTTCGATAAAAACCCAGAGATATTCAGTTTACAGTGATTCAATGATGTGTTACTGATCTCTTATACATAAGCAGTGTTTATAATAACTTACACTTAAATAATATAAATTGATTATTAACTCTTTATTAACACTTTATATGAATTTTGATGACTCCTTTCACTGCAGTGTAGTTTAAGTATTTTATTTGCTTAACACCATATAGTTTCTGTGAATGCATTTTGAGTGAATTAAATACATTTCTATGTGGTGAATGACTGCAATGTGATCTCACTCTGGCTGCTCTCCAAGCTCATTTCATGCCCCATATAACAAACACACACACACTAACTCACACACTAAAACACACAGTCTCCCTGCATTACATTAACACTGGCTGATGCTCTTCACTGTCTGCCTTTGCTGATACAAACCACAACTGTCTCCTTGACCTCTTACCTTTGTCCTGTGATCAGGTGCGCAGCGAGATGGAGACCCTGGTGAGGGAGCATGGCGTTAACTCTTTCCAGATGTTCATGGCCTACAAAGACATGATGATGCTGAGGGACTCAGAGCTCTACCAGACGCTGCAGACCTGTAAGGACATCGGAGCCATCGCTCGCGTCCATGCTGAGAATGGAGAGCTGGTGGCAGAGGTGCACATCAGATAACCAATCACATATTCCTCCATGTTTTACTTTTAATAAGAGATGTTCAGCACAGCCAAAATGACTTTTTATGTCTGTCATAAAAGTTCATTCATTGTGAAAAATATTTTTATGCCTGAAATGATATACACAAGCTATTTTGGCCACTTAATGTAGAAAAATTACAGAAGCTGTGGTCATCTGTATGTGTAAGAAACAGTTTCTGAATTAAACTGAATGTGTGTGTTTTGCTAGGGTGCTAAAGAGGCTCTGGATTTGGGCATCAGTGGACCGGAGGGTATTGAGATCAGTCGACCAGAGGAGGTAAATTTACTACAGAGTGTATTTTCTTGTCGCTCAGTTTTTTGTCATTACAGTACTGCATTGCCAGAGAAGTTAAGTGAATTTAAAGCAGTTTGGATTTTCTGTCTTTTTTCCCTTTGCTTGAAATGTTAATAATAAAACATAAATGTAAGGGTATTGCTGTTGCTGTGTTTTCATCACTATGAATATTAGAAAGGGAAATTGGAAGCCTGATTTTGATAAAACTTGTAGGAATGATGATTTCTGTGGCTCAATTTGGCATTTAAAAACAGTGACTGGCTGGATGAAGATGCTATCGCCCTTTTTACATAGAGATCCCATGATTGGACAGCTCTTTTTCACAAAGAACCAAACAATGCAAGCATAATGCCATCCCAGTGTGTAATTTTAGTTAGCATACTGACATTCTGGAAGCAAGAGAGGCATGACAGACATGACCTCTAACACAATACCGTCAGCATTTTATGTCACATAACATACCTGTCGGGCAGCACTTTCTTAGCAATAACAATGGCATAACATGGCAACAGCAATTTACATCCCTGTTATATGGTGGTTGATCTTGTTCTTTGCTCAGAGGGTAGGGAGCTCCTGGACCTCTCCCCAACTTGCAGACATTTTTTTTTCCCAGTTGCTTTTCATCTGTTTTGAGCTAGCTGCTAACTACTACTTACTGCTTTTAAAATCTCTCAGTGGTGGGTCACATTGTTTGCTAGGTCGCACATGTCGCACTTGTCCCATCTTACCAATTTCCCCTTGTATACGTCAATTTGGCGCCGTTGCTACCTCCACTGCTGGCTTAGGGGCGGAATAGCTCTGTCTCCCCATTCAGTGTTGGTACCTTTTGTACAGAACAGCGAGGTGGAATTAAGGCTCAACATTACCACCTTGAACAGGTTGTGTAAAAGAAAGAACTCAACCATGCTGAAGTAATTTAAAAGGTGAAACACAAAGATCCAGCTTTCCTGACTAATTGGTCTAAAGTGAAATGTATGTGAATGTATTCTGACCTTGACCACCCACATACTGTAGATAGAAGTTCATGAAAAGCTCTTAAATATAAATTGAGTGCTTATGAACATTCTCTGTCTTATTTTCTACAGCTGGAGTCTGAGGCTACTCACAGAGCCGTCACCATCGCCAACAGGGTAAACACAAAACCAGATTTCAATATCCTGTGTGTGCAGGTGTCTGTATGTCACAGATTAAACTAATGAATCCACCTGTGATTTCAGGCTCACTGCCCAATTTACCTGGTGAATGTATCCAGTATGGCTGCTGGAGACATGATTGCTGCTGCTAAGATTCAAGGTGAGCTGACTAAAAATACTAGCATGAAAACTGTGACAGTGGTGATGATATGAAGCAGACGATCTTCTTGTGACAAACCACTCTTCTTTCTGTCTCTGCAGGTAAGGTGGTCCACGCAGAGACCACAGTAGCTCATGCCGTGCTGAATGGGATGCAGTATTACCACCAGGACTGGGCTCATGCCGCCGCCCATGTCATCGTCCCTCCTCTCCGCCTCGACCCCAACACCCCCAACTACCTCATGGGCCTGCTGGGAAGGTATGTGTGCAGACAGATAAAAATGTGTCCATAAAATACGGTACTGACTGTAGGAGGTCAATGACATGCACATCCTGTTTTTTTTTTTGTTTTTTTCTAGTGACACTCTAAACGTCGTGGCATCAGAGCACCGTCCGTTTACCATCAAGCAGAGAGCTTTGGGCAAGGAGGACTTCACAAAGATCCCTCATGGAGTGGCTGGAGTCCAGGACAGGATGAGTGTCATTTGGGAGAGGGGAGTGGTACGTACACACACACACACACACACACACACACACACACACACACACACACACACACACACACACACACACACACACACACACACACACACACACACACACACACAGTTTTGAAAATTCATTGGTCAAATATGTTGGAACCCTGTTACATGTTTTCAATGCAGGTTACAGGAAAAATGGATGAGAACCGTTTTGTGGCAGTGACGAGCTCTAACGCCGCGAAGATCTACAACCTGTACCCACGCAAGGGTCGCATCATCCCCGGCGCTGATGCTGATGTGGTGGTCTGGGACCCAGACGCAACAAGGTACGCAGTTGTACCACCAACACAGTAGATGTGTTGCTATGGCTTAATGTAGTGCAGAACAAACACACTGGTATTGACGGCTCTTCTGTTTGTGCAGGACGATCTCTGTGGGCACTCAGGTGCAGGGAGGGGACTTCAACCTGTACGAGGGATTGCGCTGCCACGGTGTGCCCCTGGTCACCATCAGCCGAGGACGTTTGGTGTGTGAGAATGGCGTGTTCATGTGTGCCGAAGGATCCGGAAAGTTCTACCCTCAGCGCACCTTCCCTGACTACCTCTACAAGAAGATGGTGCAGAGGGAAAAGGTGTGCTCACTTTCTATCACTCTGATTACATTATAAAAACAAGTTCCTCAAAAAGTTAAGCAGTTCTGACACCAGGGTTCATGTCATGCTTTGCTGCGTCAGCTGACAGCCAAACTCCTGCAAACACACCCGTCATGCTGTGTCTAACTGCACTGATTTGACAGTCTGTATAAAGGATTTAATGCTCCTGCTCTCTCTGCGCGCTGACACTGTTTTTCTGCTGCTGCTGCTGCTGTTGCTGCTGTCTGCAAAAACCTCTTCCACACAGCCACTGCAGGGCTTCTGCTCTGTCTTAGCTTCACTGGATGCTTTAGACTGCTAATGAATGTGAAGTGCTTTTTGATACTTTCTGTGCTGGGAATCAAGGGCTTGTTACTTATGAATAATTCATCTGTATATAATTGTGAAATTCAGATTGTACATGCTGTAGTTTTCTTGTTTTTACTTTTTCTTAGCTGTGCTCACTGTTAGATGTCTAAGTTTAAGTCTTGCAACAGAGATGCAACAACATCTGGGAGCGCACGTACAGAATATCTGGGGTCAGGTTTAGCTGGTCTGCTCATTTTAAATCTAAGCCTGTATCTGTATATGTGTCTATACTGTATTTACTCTCAACCTCTCACCTCCTCCCTCTCTGTTTCAGACTCAGACTTATAAAGGGGTCGACAGGGATCCCTACTCTGGTGACGTGGCCAAGGTGGTAAACACCATGAAGAAGGAGCTCGGGCTGGGCCCCATAGATGGAGAGGCGGGCAACAAACCCTGTCCTCGGGCGCACCAGGGAGTTCGTGACCTCCATGAGTCGTCCTTTAGCCTCTCAGGTAGGCTGAAATAAAACTAACATTGTGGTTGTTTGGTAAAAACCTTCATAGCTGTGATTGTGGTGATGATGTTATTATGTTTTTCTCTCAGGGTCTCAGGTCGATGACCACATCCCGAAGAGGTCCTCAGCCCGGATTCTGGCTCCTCCCGGCGGACGCTCCAGTGGTATCTGGTAATCGCTGCTGCCGGAGCTTCACCCGTCCAAGTCTACTTGTTTTGTATAAATCTGCGCAACCAGGAAAACTGCACTGATTTTCAATCACAGGATTTAAAGTTAAGAGAGGAAAATAAATTGAAGCACTTGTCTGTGATTGGTGAAGACTTAACTGATGATCAGTGATCTGCCAAAGTGACTTTTACAAATCTAATTTGTGTTTTAATTGGAGAGACTGACCTGATTAATTATGTGAGAGTGAAGGGCTATCTATGAATTAAAAATGTTTTGCCAAATTCAAGCTGATCATACTAACATTGACAAAGTCTGCTCATCCTCACCCTGCTCGTATCCCGTGAAGAATCGCAAACTAAACTGTGAAAGATCAAAACCAGTACAGTTTTTAATGGTTTGAACCGAAGTGATGTCGACTGAATTATTTGAAAATAGTGAAACTGGATTCAGTGAAATATCTATTATACCCCCGTCACACACACACACACACACACACACAAACATACAGTACACTGTAGACACCATAGCTTTAGACTCATATGAAGATGTGTGTGGATTCTGTTTGTGATTAATCACCCACTTCGCTCAGCTTCCTGCTGCACCGTGGGTTCCCCAGACAGTGTTTTTATTTCCAATGGGTGAACTGTGCTGTGTGGTGATGAAATCCAACTGCTTCAAACACTGTGTGATTTTACAGCTACACTCTCTAAATAGAGTCCGACTCGACCCTATCCATCCTTTTGTTTTCACTGCCTGAAACAACACTCACATATCCCAAAAAAACATCCTGCCTCACCTGCAACGTAGCAGGGTCTATAGACTGAGTCACAGAAGTTTAAAACTTGTGGGCCAGTATTGATCCCACAACAGCTCAGTGTAATCTGTCATGAAAATGTGGCGTCTGTAGACCTTGCAAAGCGCTAGAAGACTGAAGAGAAGTCAGTTTCTTAAAGCAGTCATGAAGAGTATGTGATTTAAAGATCAAAGTGGGGACAACAAGAGGAAAATGCTTTCTGTTACTGCTGCTGATAATACAGATCGTAATATGCTTGCGTGATTTTCATCAATGAAGTTTAATGCAGTGCCTTCTCTTTCGCTGAGGAGATCACTTAGAGCTTTCTGAGTGAAAACAGGAGCTGCTAAAAACACCAGGAGGCCTCATTTATCAAAATGTGTACAAAAGAAACTCTACATTTCAGCATAAAAAGGCATAAGAAAGACTCAAATCAACTGAAAATAGCATAAACAGGCTCATTTACATAAAGAAAAAGTGATAAAACATCGCTAACAGCTCTCTGAAGCATTTTAGCATCTTTCAGCTCATTGTTTTGGTTTTAAAGTGCACAATTTTACTGTTTTGGTTCACTCTTGCTGCTCTCAATAACCCCGTTTACAGCAGTAAAGCTCTGATGAACTTGTCGTATGCTGCCTTTCCAGCACCAAAAACAGACAAATAGACAAAGTGAGTCAATAGCCAGTGAGAAGAATGGAACATCAGCTGCTAAAGAGACATGAGTTTTCTGTCAGAAGCTGGTGGAGACCAAAACAGTTAGAAGGAGAGTGAATATTGGACTTTGATTCATCAAGTCGCCATCAATGCAGCTTTAATGACTATTGTAAGGACTATTTCATGTGGAAAAAGTAGCAACTTCGAGAGAAATGGACAAACAGCAGAGACAGAGAGGTTTAAACAAGTGGCTTTCTTTAAGAACAAGAAAGCTGTTTGATTTAAATGAAACTCACCTGAAAAGAACGATAATCCTGACTATAAATTGTCCAATCGTAGGACATCTAATTTGGCAAGTGGTTTATCTGTGACTACACTTGTCTCCCACCAGGGGCTTATTACAAACTCATGAACATTAATAGTTTTAAATGTTCGCATATCATCAAGCACAAAAAGAATCTGATAAAACAGAGTCTCTGTATGGAAACGAGTGTTTAATGTACAAAACTGTCCGTATGCACAAGTGATAAATGAGGCCACAGAATGTCAACAGAAGGCCAAGTAAGTAACCAAGAGAAGTTATGTTATGTTGTTGATTTTCAGCAGCATCTCGTGGGCCATATCTTGAAAGTGAGCTTCCTGTTTGTGGGAAAATAAAAGGGATTGGTATCAGAGCAGTGAGTCTCCACAGAGCAGGACGATTGAGCTGCACAGGCTAAAGGAAACCCCACTGATCCTCTC
Source organism: Epinephelus moara (assembly GCF_006386435.1). Classification (NCBI taxonomy): domain Eukaryota; kingdom Metazoa; phylum Chordata; class Actinopteri; order Perciformes; family Serranidae; genus Epinephelus; species Epinephelus moara. The sequence goes on from NC_065517.1 coordinate 17,573,925, forward strand.
AGCTCCTGACGATGTCTCATTCCTGCCTATCAGTATTATATTTATACATGAACACGTCTTCTCGTCTGTGAACTATATATTTAGTATGTTTGTTCTGTTTTTTTAGTTGAAAGAATAAATGTGCCAATGTGAATCACCCATGCCACACCCATGCATGAAGAGCACCACACAGAGGCGGAGGAGGGGTGAACTCTCCCCACAGGCTCACAACAACTGGTGCTGTTTTTTACTCTTACCAACAACAACATTGTTTTATCGTTGGATGGTTTTGTTGTTTTGAAGGCACTGTGACTGGTCAGTGGCTGTGTGTGTTTGTAGATTCTTGTTGTGTTGGTCAGTGAACCTGTTGAATCTGTAAGTGGCTGCTTGTTTCTTACCACGAATAACAGCAAAAGAATAAAGTGAGAAAAAACACATCTTGATTCTTCCTGTGTGTCAATGGTTTTTACTGAAATGCCTCAAAAGATTTGTGGTCACAGTTGTACTATTTATAAAAAAGAAAAAAGTACAGTTTAGCCAAAAATTAAAGGTGCAGTGTAGCATTTAGTGCCATCTAGTGGTGAGGTTGCAGATTGCACCCAACTGAAACTTCTCCCATGTGTCAGGTGTGTGGGAGAACTAATGTGGCTGACACGAAAACACAAATGGCTCTGTTTAAAGTCAGTGTTTGATTTGTCCATTCTGGGCTTCTTCAGTGAAGGGTGGAGGACCGGCTCCATATGTAAATATAAACTGCATATTTTAAGGTAACAAAAACACAATGATTCTTATTTTGAGGTGATTATAAACCAATGAAAACATAGTTATTAATATTATTATTCTGTTTCTGCTAATATGTGCTGCTAAATCCTACACAGTGGACCTTCAATTAAGCAACTGATCAGTTTACAGTTACAATCGAAAAAGGCAATATAATAATATAAAACCTATTACAAATTACAAGCAATAAAAATCTTACAGATTGCATGAAAATAAAAATTGTGACCAGACAATGAAGGAAGAAACCATTCATTATGTGTCACATACAAAACATATACTAAAGTTTGAGTTGTCTAAATGTCTATCTTACATATAAGACCATGCAAACCTGTACAGATTCTAACCAAAATCCTTTTTAAACCCATGGGACAAACTCACTTCCTTGTAGGAAATCTCAGTGCTAGCTGGATGAAGCAATTGATAGCTTCATTTAGTTTGATGTAATCAGGCTGCACCCAGGATGACCTGCCATAAAATATATAGCAGGCTTGGATCACATTGGACGGCAAACTACATTTATGTGACTCTTAGTTAATAGTTTACTTTTTACATATATAAAACTCATCTACCCAGTAGTATAGGCTTCTACTTCACTTAAAGATCCTAGGCAGCAGGGGCGTAAACATGGACAGTGTAGGCGGTGCAGATGCACTGGGACCCATGAGGTGCAGGGGCCCGTAGAGAGAGTGGGCCTTCCAGTAATGTGTTGGGCGGAGAATGGGCCCTCATTAGAGACTGTCACCTTTGAAATAAGCCTGTGTTAAAAGATGAACTCTCATCAAATTAAAATTGGTGCCATTTGCTACATATGCTCTCAAAAAGGCCAACACATCATCCCAATCTTTTTTTTTTGTAAAAAAGTCAGTAGCATCTATAAAAAAAATAATTGCTTATTCTACTATTATTAAACTAACATTATTTTACTACTTGTCCTAATATTACAGTGTATTGCAGCTCTGCCTGTGGATTGTCCAAATCATGTTGCTGTACCCCAGCAGAGGCTGTTACTCAACTGCTGTGGATACATACAATCAGTGTCAGACACTTTTCTGTCTCCATGTCATTACTTTCAAATGTATTAAAAGGTGGAACACTAGAATATGAGTGTTATGTAAGATATATCACTGTTGATAAGTGTAAGTAAGCCTTAAAGATGGTCATAAAAGTCATAATGTAAGTCATAAAAAGGTCATAGTGTGTGCACTTTCCCTGCATGGCCCTCAATAAAATGCTGGCAAGCTAAAATGGCACTCAGTGATATGAAACTTTGAGAACACCTGCTCTAAGATTTTTGTCTCGAAATGCTCTAAAATTATCCGTTTTGCTGTTCAGTCTCTAAAAATTATCCTGGGGGAATTCCCGACTCTCCTCGTGGGAGAAGGTGTAGGTTAAATACGTGATTACGCCCCTGTCAGGATCTGAATACTTTCCCCAGCTCAGCATGGGCCGCAGTCGTACCTTCTCCCCATCATGTCCGCCCACGGGGACACCAGTTTCATCAAAAACAATGTGAAACTCCTGCAACTGCCCCGCGCATGCGCACTGCGCCAGCGGCTTAGGTGGGAACGCAGTCTCGCGCAGCTTGCTGAGGCAACAGTCGGGGTTATAGCAACGGAAAAGCCCATCATCACAGACAACGGGACGGCTGTGAGAGGGACAGTGTCGCACTTCAGTGAGTATTATTAACTCGTCTTTACTCAAAATGTCTTTCTTTACGTTTCAAATCAGTTAATTTAACGGCTTGTTTCATTTACGCCCCACATAAATACTTGTGTCGTCCCGTGGCTGACAGTTATTCTAATGTGCGTGTGTGCCATCGCAAAGGCCTTCAGAGGAGGGGGACGGTAGGCTGAAACAAAAAGTCTCGTTTCAGTTACACTTAAGTGTATTTCGAGTTAGCTAATGTCGCTACGGTGAAATTAAACCAGGTGGAAAGTCTCTAAATTCAGCAACCAGCAGCCAGTGGCGACGGACGCTAGCAGTGTTAGCTGGGGGCTAGCAGCGTTACAGTACAGTCACGCAGTGGCAGCAGTGCCTGTCGCACCGACCGCGGCTGTAACGTCAACTGTCAAAACACTCCGGTTGAGCCGTGAAACTGACCGTCACAGGGCTCTGGAGTTAGTCATTAACACACAAGGGGGGTTACATCTGTCATAACGTACTTTTATAACGGTTAGACCTCATTATATCTGTTGAAGATAAGAATAAGCATCGTAATGTGCAATATCTGTCAACCTAAGGCTATTTAACTGGTGGTCAGAGTCCCTTTAAATGGTGATACAATCATGTTTGGACAGACTCTCTCAGATTCTCTATAACCAGTAAGGTAAAGGATGCACACCTCAGTATACTGCATAAATTTAATCAGTTACTTATGCTATATATTAAGATATTTATGCTATATGCACATTTTGTAAACCTGAAATAGATCAGTTGTAAACTAACTGAGCTAACTCAGTCAGGTGTAACGTTACCTTTAGATTTTTTAGTACATATATACATTACAACTATATGACCTAATTTGTAATATTATGGACATAATTACTGAACATTTTTGAATGAACCATATGCACTTACCTGTACTTGAAATTTGATATTGTATACATATACTCACCATGACACAACTTGGGATATGAGTAACATTAGATCCTTATGTAGACCTTAATAATGTGTGGCATTGTGTGTATTTTGTATTTTGGTGGATTCTAGATATCTACTTATTGATATTTTTATGTTTGAACTCTTTATATATTGAATTTTTGCCTACTTTGTGCTGTAACTGCTGCACAAAAATTTCCTTGAAGATAAAAATACAGCTCTGTCTTATCTTACATCATTTTATTTTTGTGTCTTTGTACTGATAACACAGCTGTTTATGACTATTAACTGTCTTTGTCTGCTTGGAAACGATCATATTCATAAATGAAGACATACGATGTGGCTAGATAATATGAAAAAAATCAGTGTATCTCTAACAAGCTTGACAAGAAACTGCTTTCTTCTGGAAGAGCGCATTTGATTTTTTGTCAACTCTTTAAACAAAAATAATAATATTATTATTATTCATGAAATTAATTCTTTATAATGTCAAATATAATGTTAAATGTCAATAAATTGTAATTCTGGAGCTTTTTTCTGTGTATATGTGCAGAAGTCTGTCTGTGATTTTCCCTGTTCTGCTTGTTTGATTTAGCAGCTTTACAATATGAATAGCCTACTGCAGTATGGCAGCAATACAAGAAGTATGTTAATGTTTTGACCCATCAGATTCTTCAATTTTTATCTAACTTCATCACACACTTTATTTTGATAGCAATTGTTATCAACATGGTGACTCTTTAGTATGTAGGTAGGGCCACAAAATGTTATTTAGACCTCATCTACAATTAACAACTAACAGTTATTTTATTAATTACCTCCTAGATTCATTGTTTTATCTATTAAATGTCACCATATTCAGTTTAATACCACAGAAGTCTGTGGGGAAACTATTACAGACATTTACATCTGAGAAGCTATAAGTAGATTCTTTGTCATTTTCATTTTAGATATCTAGCATGTCATTGATTTGATTATCAAAATAGTTACCAGAACACTCTCTGTCAGTTGGCTAGTAGACTAACTGTTTCAGCTCCAGTTACAGGTGCACGGCAAATAACATACACAGGTGAATACAACTGCCACATACCATAAAAGAGAAAAAAAAACAATGCTTGGTTAAGATGCTAAAAGCAGGTAAGAGTTTCCAAAAATACCTAAAACAACCTTAAAAAGAGTTCAGATCCCTTAAAAATGGTCTTGAATAAACCAAAAATAATCAACACTGACAGTTTCAAGCCAGATGTAACAGTTCAATAACAGCCATAGATATCAGGATTTAATGCACCTATTTTGAAAGGAAAGAGAAAGCTTTTAAGAATTACATGTTGTTATTATTACGACAGACTTGTGTTTTAATCAGGAGTTTGATGCATATAAACAAGTGCTGTGATGTGTTGAAGATCTGGAGAACCTTCTGGAAACGGGATCTGTCAGTTGGGAAAGTCCAGGTTTAGGGTTACACTCTTACATTCAGGTCTAGTCAGTCATCTTTTTATAAAATCACTGACACACCAAGCAGGTTTTGCATGTCTGTTAGACACTTTTCTTAAGATAAACTAATAATTATTTTAATTATAAATATATTTATCAATTGTTTGGTCTTTAACAAACAAGAACATTCCCTTTAAAAGTTCCCAGAGTCCTCAGTGATGTCTTCAAACGTCTTGTCTTGTCTGAGCAACTGTGCATAACCCAAAGAGATTAATTTCATTGTCATTTTAGAAACACGAGAGCAGGAAACATTTAGAAGCTGGAACAGCATATTTCTTTCTCATGTTTGTTTTGACACTTGTTTGACCCTTACTGATAAGTATTTAATTAAAAAGTAAGCTAACAGTTAATAGCCAGTGGTTGTATTGTCTCTGGTACTCTGTTTAAATCTGTTAATAATGGACTGTTTGTCTTCAACACATCTAAAAAGGTCTTCATGAACAGATAGGTGTTTGTTCTTGTCTGCACAGTTTGTCTCCTGTGTGGACAAGACCGCCAGGGAGCACAATAGACTCTTAAATAAACCTTCAGTGACTAAATTTGTAGTTTTAAATGAGTGAAAATAGATTTCAGGGCTAAAAGGAGACAGTGGTATAACCTGCAGCTTCACCAGCCATAACCAAATCAGCAGCATCTTCCTGGTGTGCCGTGTTCAGTTCACAGGAAATGCTTTGTTATTGTTGGATCTTTCCTTATCTCAATCTGGCAGTGTGATGAATCGCAGTTGTACAGTTTTTTTTTATTCCTGCTGGATCCCTTTGCTGGTGATCTCAGCTGCCTTTATGCACCATGAGTGACAGCGTGTTTGACCTGGGCTAAAGGGATTTACTGAAGCAGAGATTAGTGACCCAGTGAGTGAACTAGTGACTGACTGCTAGTTTATCTGTGGCGTTTCCTTCTGTGACCTTGTGGAGGAGCTCTTGAGCAGGACACTAAACTGTTTAGGCAGTTCAATAGAAGTGCAGGTGAAGAGGAAATAAAATTAGCATCACTAATATCTCACATTTAACTGCTTCCTGTCTTCAGGTCTTCTGTAAGGTGGTCCACCACAACCTGATTTGAACGGTTCACACCAACACACACCCAGCGCAGGTGAGTAAAGTGTGTGTTTGTTTTTATATATGTTTTGGCCTTTTGGCAGACGATTCTCACCCTTTAGGCAGGACACCTTATTTAATAGGAGATCACTAGCACAATTACTTAAGTGTCTTACATTTGCAAAATAATAATAGTGACATTTAACTTCAGTTTAATGTCGCTGCTCCGATCCTGCTACATTGATTTGAATGGGAATATTTCCATCTTCAAAAAGAATGTTTATTAAAAGGTTCATTTTCTATAAATACTTTGTTTCCTGTCACAATTGAGCAATTCTTTAATAACTCTGTTACTGTTTTATCTTAATTTGTGGAAATATTTGTGTCACATGATCGCCACAGATTTAGTAATGATACAGTACAGAATTATAAACTTTTTTCTTCCTGGCAGTGTCTCCTCTAATGCAGTTTTTTCCTTCTGCTCAGCCATCCTGACCTCTGAGCTTCCCTTACTTATCACATTTGGTGATGCAAAAGATGCAAAGCTACAAATAAAAGATGGAGACATATGAGCTGCACAAATATGCCACAAAAAAAGACTGATTAAATAACAAACTGGAAAGGAGTGACTCAAAACGTGTCGTATTATAGTCTTATAGTGAAGAACATTTTAAACAATATATGCACATAATTCTTGTTTATGTAGAGTAAAGTAGTTGGAAGTCATTTCTACGCTTTTTTTATCTTAAGCTCACAACTAAAGCTGCATAGTTAATCAAACTGTGAACTATAAGTATCCATCAGCCTTCAGAATTCTATCATTCAGCTGTTTCATGTAATGTGTTTGTTTGTTTTTGTGTGTGTGCAAAGCAGGAGGATGGCGGTGAATGTCTACTCCACCTCTATGACCATAGAGAACCTGAGTCGCCATGACATGTTGGCATGGGTCAACGACTCTCTGCAGCTCACGTACACAAAGATCGAGCAGCTCTGTTCTGGTAAAAAGACACATTTTTTTATGTCAACCTTGGGATTAAATTCAATGTGTATATCTAGCTCTGAAAGTAAATATGTGGGTTTTTTTTTCATAGGTGCTGCATACTGTCAGTTCATGGACATGCTGTTTCCAGGGTGCATATTAATGAAGAAAGTCAAATTCAATGCTAAACTGGAACATGAATACATCCACAACTTCAAGGTCTTACAGGCGTCATTCAAGAGAATGAATGTGGACAAGGTGAGAACACACACACACACACACACACACACACACACACACACACACACACACACACACACACAAACACACATTCAGACCAGATTGGATTTGTCCCCCTTGGGTTAACAGAGTTGTTGAAATATGAAAGGTGACATAAAATACATCAAGGAAAGATTGTTACTGATCTTTCTTTACACTGAAGCTCTCTCATCAAAGACACCCCTGACAGCACATACTGCATACTGGAGTTGTGGAGCAATACTGGATCAATTCTGTTGCCTTTAATAAAGTTAAAATTATATTATCTTATGTTAATTATTTTTTTAGGTATGCCTGCCTTTATTTTGACAGTAACAAGGGGAGTTGTAGGAGGTGCCACATGCAGCAACAGTCACTTAAACAGGAGATGTGATTACATGGTCAGCATCTTAAACATGGCCACTGGGGCACCCCAAAATAACAGTATAATAATTGATGATAATAGCAATTACTTTATCTATATAGCACCTTTAAAACAGTTGACAAAGGGCTTTGATAAACAAGTCAAAGCAGAGGCAAGAGACCCCAGAAGCAATATAACAAGAGAAGACACAAAAACAAATTAAAGACAAGACAGATGATTACCAGAAATAAAGATAAAAACAATAAAAACATATCAGTTTAAGTCAATACAATAAAAAGAATAAAAGCAATAAACACAAAATAATAATAAGAATAATAGGGGTAATCAAGAGAGAATTAAAAGGTAAATAAAATGATGACATCACATAAAAACAATTCTAAAAAAAAGGGTTTTAAGAAGGGTTTTAAAAGAGGTCACTGATTCTGCAAGCCTCATTTCTTAAGCCGAGTGGCCCCTGATGGCAAAAGCACGGTCACCTTTAGATTTGAGCCTCGTCTTTATAATGCCAGAAGGGCACCGTCTGTGGATCTAAGGCTGCGAACTGACTCATATGGGGTCAACATTTCCACCATATAGCTGGGGGGTCTGACCCAGATGTGCTGCCAGGATTGGGGTGATGTCATCTGTTAAAACAAGTGAGAAGGCAAGCTGCTGTGTTCTAAATTATGATAAAGAAGAACTAATTATCATGTTATCCCCAACTTTCATCATTGGATTTTGTAATTTCATACAGTGACATTTTGATCACTTCAGTGTTTTTCAGGCATTCCAAGGATTAGTATTTGTTTTAGATCCATACGCAGGTCTTTCTGCTGTTTACAAAACCAATATCCAGACGATATCGACCCCTCAGCTCATCTCTCTCTCCATCTTCTGCTGTGTCTCCCTCAGATCATCCCCGTAGAAAGGCTGGTGAAGGGGAAGTTCCAGGACAACTTTGAGTTCCTCCAGTGGTTTAAGAAGTTTTTCGACGCCAACTATGACGGGAAAGAATACGACCCTCTGATGTCACGGCAGGGCCAGGAGGGAACGCCGCCTCCACCTAACCCAGGTACAAGACACACACACACACACACATTCGTCACCATCAGCTGTGTGTGAACTCAAAGGCTTCATTTCATTGCTCTCACCTCTTCATGCAAACACATCCTCACCTCTAACCCAGGTGAACCCATTGTCCACAAACCTAAAAGACCCTCTCGCTCAGGTAACACCCCCTGCACTGAGCATGTGTGTATGTGTGTGTGTGTGACAAGCTTGCAGAGTTTCTTACCTTCATTCAAACTGTGTTACTTTGTTTATGGATTTGTTTATTCTATCTGGGTCAAAATCTACACTACACAAACATTGCTAGCAGCGATGGGAAGGTAAATGTTTTGCAGTAAATGGGCTGCAACCTGGTAACGGTGGCCATAATACCTTTTTGACGTCCACACAGAACATTGCTTAGCTTCTGTGGACATACTCCTTCCTGCTTATCCAAACTGGGAGTGTGCTGACAGACATGTACTGTATGGAATACACTGACTATGAATGAGTACCCCATACAACACCACTTCAAAAAATCCAAAGCATCCCTTTAAGATAACAAATCAAAGCACACTACAAAGTCATCCTAATAAGGCTGAATCTTTGTGTGGTTGTGCATGTGTGTGTGTTATCTTTTGTACTTTTATCTTTGTGAAAAAAATCACTTTTTGTAAAGGCCTTGATGCAGAGGACGCTTTTGCTAAGCAAGGACAATTTTGCCCGTCCTCATTTTTTGTAGGGGCTTGTCGACATTTAGGACCCTAGGCTTTAAGGTTTTAAGCTCAGAAGTCGGATCAGGTTAGGGTAAGAGTTCAGGTTATTTTAGGTTTCCACTTGCAGTGAAAGCAGGAGGTCAGCAGCACAACAACAATAGCTGTAAGTTTTTTTGTCATTGTCTGCACTGCATCTGTTCAGCCAAGATACTTCTGTGTATTCAGAAGTGTCTGACAGAGCTCGCAGCCAAATATGCAGTTGTGTACTTAGTAAGAGAGACCCAAAGCATTCACATTTACGCATATATAGTGCAAGTAAAGCATGAGCTATTACAAACCCAGTGTAGACAGCTGCATTGGTTAAAATGAAGCAAATCTGTTACCTCAGACAGACTAACGGCTGACTGAAAAGCCTGACGCAGCCTAAACACCCATCCAAACGAGTGCAGATGTAAACGCGTGTGTGTTTGTGTCCCCCAGGCCCCATGAGAACATCTCCCACAGCACCCAAGACTGTTCCCACCCCCCAGAGGCAGATCAACTTAGCAGCAGCCCGCAGGACCACTCCCATGACCCGCAATGGAGGAGACGCTGAGCTCATAGAGCTCAACCAGCAGGTACCAACTGCTATGATCTGTTAGGCCATTTTTAGTTTCAGACCAAGACACCTCACCAAGGTCCCAGGTTACCAGCTTCTCTGTACAGGTCTCATATTAAATTGCATGACTGATAGTACCCTCCAGTGTTCATGAGGTTTCTCAAAATTGCACCACGACACTCGTTTGTAGCACAAGCAACGTCATGTTGAGAATACCAAATGGGTCTCAGTAGGCCCAGCACTGCTCTGTCATAATGAAATAACAAGACAAGGTCACTTTGCCCGGTCTGTCAGAACTGGCTTAAGATATTCTCACATTGTTACAGGCTGTTGATTATTTCAAGTCTGGTAACTAAATGGTATATTAAGTAGCTTATCAACAATTAAGAAATCTGAGTGCTTTTAAAGCTTTATTTGATGCTGCAATACAACACTTGCCCTTCCAAAGACACTTTTTATCTGATGTTTGTCCTCAAATCAACTTTGTATCGCTATTTTTAAAAGGGCTTATTGTTACTTATTCTATTCTCCCTAATTTCTTTTTTATGTATATTAAGTACAGTAACCCTTCTGCTGTTTATCTGTTTTTGGTATATATTTACCCAATACTCACACACTGCTTGACCTGCCTCTCTCTGCTTATAGCTGCTGGACATGAAGCTGACCGTAGACGGACTGGAGAAGGAGAGGGACTTCTACTTCGGAAAGCTGAGAGACATCGAGCTCATCTGCCAGGAAAGTGAAAGTGAAAACCCAATCCTCAACAAAATCATAGATGTACTGTACGCTACAGAGGTAAGCACAGTCAAATCACACACATGGAGCACATGCATGCACAGAGTGTGTGTACTTGTCATTGTTGTCATCACTTACTCATTAGTGTGCGCTGGAAAATACATTGAAACATATTTCATAGTCACTTATGAAAAGTAATAACACACTTCACACCAATAAGATGATGAGTTACTGTACTTCACAGTACATTCAACCTGAACCCAATACCAGATTCATACCATAATCAATAAATTTATGTAGACAAGAAATCAGGTTGCACAGGTAATCTGAGAACACGTTTCCAAATTCAGGAAGAGAGAGTAAAGTGTGGGAAACAAACTTATTTATACTTCTAGAGGCAACTTATTCCACCGTATTCCTAGCCTTCATGATACCTTTTGTGAATTATTACTCTTACTCTTTCCTGGAGTGATTGTAAATTAAAACATTAGGAACACACCACCTCTTATACCTCAGATGGGACAACATGATCATACCTCTGCCATCTCTCTCAGCCTTCTTACAGCACTGGTTATCTTGCTTTTTAACCAAGCTTGTTTGTAATTAGCTTGCGTTGTTCTGGTAACATATTGTCAAATTTAACAGAGCCCGAGTGAGCTTATGTTAAACATCTACTTCTAAAAGATGATTGTTATTTCTAACGACTCATAAACAGACACTAACACATTTGGCAACATTTAACATAATTCATTATCAGTTTAAGCGCCATGTAAAGTGAATCAACGTGATCTTGCACAGCTAATCCCTGCTGGTCTGCCTTAATGAGAGTTTACACATTTTTACAACTGCTGAATTAATAAAGCAGGGTTCTTCTGAGTGGAACATAATGCTGAATTTAGCAGCAGACCTCAGTAATATCAGTAATATATATGTAGTAAAATAAATAACTTAAGGCATTCATTTCATATGATACAAAAGAAGTGCCACAATTCAGTAATACATTTTCAGCCTAGATGACTCAACACATAACTCAAGGTGTGCTGCTGAGATAAATTTGTGACAGGTACATTTCTACTGTTGGTTGAGAATGAAGTCAGACAGGGAAAGGAGGCTGGAGGCATTATGTTTTCCGTGTTGTCTATCCAAATATACATCCCATTCTCAAGAATGATTTTTTTCAAATTTGGCACAAACGTTCACTTGGACTCAAAAATTAAGTGATTAGAATTTGGCGTTCAAAGGTCAAGGTCACAGTGACCTCATAAAACGTATTTTTGGCCAAAACTCAAGAATTCATTTTCTGCTTACAGCAGAATTTCACGCAAATGTGTAATATGATGAAGTGGTGACATTATATATCCAAAAGATCAAAGGTCAACTTCACTGTGACATCATGGTGTTCTGCAGAAACATTTTTCTCACCATTACACAACATCATATCTCAGGAACAGAAGTGGAGACATTTGGTCAGATACTGAGTTGGTGGCACAAATCTTGGGTGTCCACCTTGAAACTGCTGATTATATAGATTGTCTGTGTGGCCAAGGGTAAAATGTTTTTGAACCATCCATGTTTTCCCAGACATTATTAGTACAGTGGCAGACAGTGAAACAGGTACCAGAGCTTTGTGAAGCATTTTATCAAACAGACAAACAGAAATTTTATCATCGTGAAACATACTTCAAAGTCACCAGAAACAACATAAAACTCACAAAAGTCATCTCCACTGTTCCGACAATTGCCAGCTCAGGTTTAAGATGCTCAAAATCCTCAAAAAAACAAATGTTATGATTTCTCATGCTGACACACACTGACCTCAGCCTTCTCTTGCAGGAAGGGTTCGCACCACCAGATGAGGATGAAATTGACGAAGGGGCACATGGAGACCAGGAGGAGTTCTGAACTCTTTTCCCTCTCTTTGTCATCCCCCCCTCACCTCTCACCCTTTAAGCTACCTGATAATTACTGTCATAATACCCCTCTTTCCCCCTTTATTTTATTTTTTACAACCTTCCCTTACTACCCCCATCTTGTCTGCGGCTGTCCATATCCATGACGACTTTGTTGCACAGCCTCGCTTCCCAAACTCTTACTAGCAGAGGACACTTAACCCAGACCTGTCTGGACTAGGGCCCAGCAGCCTGGCTTGGTTTACTGGACGTATTCTGACCTGTTACCCGAGGAGACAGCTGCACTGCGGGGCTGGTTTAGCCTGCTAGAATGGTTTATGGTTAATAGCAATGAGATTACAGGGATCTAAGAGGCATGTCACTTTCTCTCACCATGCACTTTGATTGGTGACCACACGGACGCACACATGCATCAGGGTTCTCTGCAGAGTTTATATATGAAACCCACAATGTTTCCACACAATGTGACCAATTAAAGGATATATTGGCTGTTAATTTCACAAGGTGAGATTATAAATTACGCCCCATAGGGGAGAGGCCTGCACAAGTACTTCAAGCATATTTCATATTGTGACACATGTGAACGTATATTTAGCCCCCGGGACATATCACAGACTTTGAACTGCTCACATGTACATGCATAGAGAAGTCATCATTCCCAGGTGAAGATGTCTGCTTTTACTCATCGTATCCCACCAGACAGGGTTTGCTAATGACTTATTTTGACAGCTTGTTAATGAGATAGCATGATATATTTATGTTTTTATTTATTTATCTTTTTTTTTTTAAAAAAATCTGCTCTATATAGTTTCTGAGAAAAAAGAATTGTGGTTTTGGATTTGGATAAATTGAAGGTCTTGCACTAAATGTAGCGAAACAAACCGACTGAAATGATCCAAAATGCCAACATGCAGTGAAGATACAGGTAGATGCAATTTTATACTTTGTAGATTTGTTTTAAAGAGGCTTGTTTTTTATTTGCATTGAATTCCTCAATGGCCAAGTTGGAGGCGTCAGTGTAAGAGTTATTTATCAGGCTTTGAATTCTATGAATGAACAAATGTAAAACATTAAAAAAAAAACCAGTAAGACACTACAGACAGACACTACTAAATACTAATGTTTGACTGTGTTAATTGAGTTAAACATTTTAGCTGCTATCATTATTCTTCTGTTGCCGTATTTAATTGAGTTTTGTTGCAACGCGTTAAAAACACCACAGTGGCTGCCAAGGAACTATTGTTGTGGTTTACTGTGATGGACAGCCAGACTGAGTGTGATTGACAGTAGTTGAACCAATCAGAGAGAACAAAACCGTTTGTTGCCATGGCAGCCATGTGATAAACTTGCATCATTTGGAGTTACTGCTAGAATGAAATAAAGCTCTGATGTTCAAGAAAAGTCACAAACCATTTGTTGTGTGTGCTCATGTCTTTGTCTAGTTCTTATTAACCGCGTGAATCACATCACTAACACACACTTACACTGTAACAGGAATGTCGAGAAATGATTTGCACTTGAAAACATATTTGGGGACTAAGAGAGAGCTGTAACGCCAAGGAAACAAAAGTGTAATTGATTTGCTTAAGATTAACATTTTGACCCAGTAGGATGTCCACTGTGGTCAGTGGTTAAGCTTCCACTCATATGTAACAGAAGAGCTCTTGAGAGAGATCCAGGAGGTTTGTGCCAAACACTAAGTGACTCATTTGAGCGACACTAAGTACTTCTTCTGAGAGACACTGCAGCCAGAACTCACCGTCTGTTCCACAGACGGCAGCCAGACAGATAACTGCAGCCGGCCCGATGGTTTAACTGGTCCTGGCACTTGTCGAAGGTGGAGCCAAATGCAGAGAGCTTACAGGAATGAGATGATACATTTCTGGTGTACTCAGGAGTTTGAGGTAAATATATAAGCCTGATTTTGCACTCTCAATGGCCAGCATGTTTGGAAGCACATCTGTGAGAGCAGCTGTTCAACAATGAAGAACATCAGGTCAAAATATAGAAACAGGATGACAGATAAAGCTGCAGATTGACAGCACAAACATTGACATTCAGTTCATGGTACATCAGCAGGAGAGGCTACAAGCATCCCAAAACAACATTTTACTTTTTCACCTGTGGGTAAAGGTCAATGGCTTTATACATACATGCATGCTTCTTTAAAACATGTCATGGGACAACAGAATAGAAATGCACTGAAATATATCACTCAGCTATGTCAAAGTTGTTTTTCTGTGTTAAGCTCGTTTAATGAATAGGAGCATTACTAAATGTATTTGAATATGGAAAATAGAAATGCTGGTATGCTAAACTTGATTACAGAATATATTTTGTTTTATTGTTCATTAGATTAGTAGCTATAATTGGCTAATTGAGTGATAGGGTTACAGGAAGTCCTACTCATAACAGTGCACAGTCACAACCTGGCCATCTGGTAATGAGTATAACATTTTTGTGGCCCTCTCTATCATCATGATTGCTCATCCTTGATTTAAGATACTTGTAATAAAAACTTACAGATACAGGGTGGGACTCAGGCTGTCTGAGGGGCAGGAGTAAGAGAAATAAAAAAGGCACCAGCGTGTGGAAGGTTCTCTAGCATGTAGGGCAGCCTATGTGGCACTGCATTGTGTTTCGTCCATCGTAAAGCCACCCATTAGGTCACTGCATCTTGTTTTATTCATGGAAAGGGCATCATGGAGGGCACTTTATCATGTTTTTTCTCTACCAGAATGGCCGTCTAGAAGGCTCTATATCATGTTTTCTTCTTCTGAGGGATTAGGACACTGCATCACATTTCCTCCACTGGAAGGGAGGGCACTTCATCACTCAACTATGAGGAAGGGCACCCTTGAGGGCACTTCATCATGTTTTCTTAATGTCATGGCATGCCAAAGGGCACTGCATCACATTCTCTCTACTGGAAGGGCACCCTAGAGGCACTTCAACAGGTTTTCTCCACTAGAATGGCACCCTGGTGGGCACAGTATAACATTTTCTCCACTGGAGGGGCACCCTAGAGGTACTCAATCACATTTTCTCTGTTAGAAGGTCACTATGGAGTGCACTTATTAAGCTTTCTCCATTGGAAAGGCACTCTTGAGGGCTTTTATCATGTTTTCTTAATTTTATGGCACACTAAAGCACACTGCATCACATTCTCTCTACTGGGAGGCCACCCTAGAGGGTACTCATTCATGTTTTCTCCACTTAAAGGGCACCCTAGAGGGTACTCATATATGTTTTCTCCACTGAAAGGTCACTCTGGAGAGCACTTTATTAAGTTTTCTCCACTGGAAGTACACCCTGTTAGGCACTTTGTCACAATTCTCCACTGGAAGTACACCCTGTTAGGCACTTTGTCACAATTTCTTCACTGGAAGGTCACTCTGGAGAGCATTTTATGAAGTTTTCTCCATTGGAAGGTCACTCTGGTAGGCACTTCATCACATTTTCTGCACTGGAAGGTCACTCTGGAGGGCTCTTCATCACGTTTTTACCACTGGAGGGGCACTCTATCATGTTTCATCTACCATAGGGGCATCCATGGGGGCTCTCTAGCTGCAGTTTGCTCCAACATGGGGCCACCAAGTGGGACAGTCCCCCCCGTCCTGGCTAATTGAATGATATGGTTATAGTAGACTGTCCTACTGGTGAAACTGTACAGTAATAATCTTCCTCAGGTGGTGAGGGTAACTTATTGTGGATCTCGATCATCAAAATTGCTCATTCATGATTTAAGATACACAGTATTTTAATAAAAACACAGACTTGTATTAAATTGAAAGTAACGGTTCAAACACATCACATCTCTGACGTCATGCCGACAAAGAGACGTGGCACGCGGACCGACGGTTAAATGATTGGAGCAGTTCAGAGCGAGTCGTCCTGTTTCATTCAGTAGCAGGGAGGAAGGCGGCAGGAAGACACGGTACCCCGACCTAAGTAACACCCCAATCTGGACCAGAGACATGGCTTCGAATAATGGCTCCGTCGGCAAATGGGAGGTAGTGAAGAAAGGGAAGAAGAATAACAGCAGCAGCGCAGGAGCAGCGAAGAACACGAGTGACAAGAAACCCGGCAGCGGGGGAAGGAAAGCCCTGGGCGAATCTAACCAGCCGTCCAGACGTAAGTGGCCCTGCTAGCTGCTCCGTGACCCATTTACCCCACTTCAAAAGTTCAAATGAAGGGAAAAGGAGCTACCTGTGTGTCTGTTTAACGAGCTAAATTATCTCTTGTAATTTTAACTTTTCGCCGTCTTAACGGTAGTGGCAGCGTTTGTACTGGACACGAAGACAGCTCGTAACTGTCACCTGATTTGACAAGCTAGCTATTGTAGCATAGCATCGCGCAGCAACGCGACTTCCTGCGCTACTTCCTAATTTTTTGTAGTCCCATTTGGTGTGTCTTAGTTCAGCTAAGTGCTCATACTTAAGCTCCTTTACTGATACATTTATTCCAAAATGAAAGCCATTGGGCATTTCAGCTCAATGTACTCCTTGCCACACACAGCGAGAATGAGTTGCTAGCTTGTGCCGTTAGCTTGCTAGCAGCCTTTCCAGCGGTGTGTCAACAAAGGCAACGTCATCACTGAGGAGCTGCATCTCTCAGCATGTGTTGGTGGCTGTGTGACCTTGTTGTCTTTCTGCTGCTGTCACACTCTTAAAATGCATCTCCAGGGTGCTGTTACGTTGCAGTTAAATAATATAACGCTAAGCTAATGAATGAGGCATCTGCTTATGTCCACTTAGCCTATAGGGACAGCTGTCACTGTGCTGAGTGATCAGCTATTAATGTGGTGACTTAACCATGTATCCCCTTTGCATGATTTATACAAGGATAAGGTGGCCATTAAACTGTATTTGTATTGTTGTCAGCAAACCAAACATGCAATCAATCATTTTTTTTCATACATTAGTAATTATTAGTTTGTTTTTCACCTGTAGCTCAAAGTGAAACTCCAGAATATCAACACAGTCCTATGACTAGTTCAGAGCAGGGGTTGGAAGACATCAAGGCTGGTTCACCAACTGGGTAAAGTGGGCAACTGACCTGGAGTCCCAAAATTCCAGGGTCCCCCAAAAGTCCCAGGCTTACTGTGTGTAAATCACATTGACCAGCTTACCACCACAAACAAAGCTCAGTGTCAACTGATGATAAGCGTGATGATCAGTTGTCACCTGATTTGACCAGCTAGCTATTGTAGCATAGCATCGCGCAGCAACGCGACTTCCTGCGCTACTTCCTAATTTTTTGCGTGATGATCAGTTGAAAGGTGTGTCATGGATTATATCTAATTTTGAAGCCCTGTTTTGAAGAGTGGAACCTATGTTAAAATCTAGTTTCACTTATCTGGGGCCAGGTAGTATTCTAGTTTATAAAACGTGTACACATTGCACAGATTGGGAAGAACTAGTAGTTAAAAAGAGCTGATCAACTAATTTTTGCCCCAAGGACCCAACCAGGTTAATCTTCCCTTGGAAAACATCACAGTAACCACATTAACTCTGGCAGCTTACCTCCTAGAACACAATTACAGACCTTTGATGGATTGTTTGTTTTTACATTCAGCATACTCTACATACAGAAGACTTGGCAACAACTACCATCAACAACCGCACCCTCTGCACAGCGACTTTAGATCTCACCCTGCCACTGCGATTTGTTTATGCACCAGTTTCATCAGCAAATCAGCCAGTCCAAAGTCTGTCTGATCACGGTGGCTGTGACTCTGAGTGTGGAGGTGGTGTAAAGGTTTTGTCTAAAAGAAGTGCACCTCACTATGTGGTGTATAGACTCTCAGACCGCCTAGTATTTATGCAAACTGAAGCATTCAATCACACCACTGTCACTGTGAAAGTGTGCCTCAGCTTCACCAGGCCCTACAAATAATTAGATTAATACTGACAATCAATATTATAATCAGCCAAATCTCAGCTCATCCCTTTAAAGGCTTCCAGCAGATTGTTACTGTTGAGTTTGCAGCTTTGGCACAGTTAGTTCGGCTTGAGGCTTTCGTATCTGTTAGAGCAGGCTTCCAAATCTTCTGAGTGGTGTCTTCACAAGGAAACACATTAAGAAAAATCTTACAAATAAAGTGCCTTCAAAATCACTTTATGTGTTGCTTACATTCACCTTGAGAAGGTCATATTCAAGACAACTGATATGTCACCTATATTGAACTTGTTTCACATTACATGTCTGGACAAGTTCTAGGATGTCTGACATGAGCTCTTCTTCCAACTGGAGTGATTATGTAAAGCCCAGTGTGTTATTTATGTGATTTGCATGCTGCATACTTTGAGGGTACCTAAATTTAAGGAGGGTAAATAAACAACGTCAGACGTCATCCCAACTGTTACTGGTTTACTATTAGCTTTCTAAAATAGTCTTTATTTTAACGTGTCTCTCTCCACTTGATAGAAATTGCAAACTCAAATCTGATGCACACTAACAGGTTTATTATTTATTGCCATTGATTAGTTTAACAGCCCTCCTTACAGTAAATACCACAACCTAATTCATGTGGCTCTTAGATACCAGACAAACATATTTTGACAGTAAAACAGAGAAATAAATGTGATCAGATAAGCTGACTGGCATTGCTGCAGTGTGTTCAGTGTTGTTGAGAAGTGGTTCGCTCTGTATCTATATGCGAAGCATCCTGTCAGCTATTCTTCTGCTGGTGTGAGAATCCATTCCCAGTCCAGCCCCCCCTGTAAAAGGGCCACGCTGGGTACTGAACATCTACTCAGATTACACCCCAATACACCAAGACCCTCACAGACACCCAGGCTGTGTCCAAAAACACCCCCTCATTCACTTCTCACTACAGTATGTAATAGACCTGAATTGTTTCCTGATCCACTAAAGGTCTCTACACATTATCATTTCAGGTGTTCATCAACAGAGCTTGATTAAAAACACTTACAAGACTGAAAAACATTTTTTTTGTACAATGTTCCAACCTATGATTACACTTTGTGACTATTTCAAAGACTGTATACCTTGTTATACATCCTTGAAAGTTTTTACTGGGCAGCAGGTAGGAGAGAATATGAATTACGACCTCCACAAGGACACAGGACTAATGTTTTTGAAATTAAAATTCACATAGTGTAATGTCTGTGTGTCAGCAGCTACCAAAATAGTAACATACTTTATGTGTGTCCTGGGAATGGATAATAAACTACAGAGAAGTGTTTAATACACAAGCCCAAACAGAGTAAAAATGCATCATAATTCAGTCAGAAATACTGGGCGGAGTTTGTAAAGTGTCCATTCTGCAGGTGCAAATTGGTCAGGTTTGCACTCTCCATATTGCTTTCTATTTGTTTTGATTCTATGCTCCTCTTTTGCATGCTTACCTTCTTTAACTAACTCCAACATGTTCACTCCTCTCTCATGTTTGACATTTACAAGGACTGGTGGCAAATCTCCAAGTGGTTTGTTGGAGTGATGTGGTTCGTCTTCTTTAATTTAGTCATGTTGACTAGATTCTTGGAAACACTCGTCTTGGCAGTTGGCCTACTGCAAGTGGCTCACTTTGTCCTGTTTAATTACAGCAGCAGTTGTACTTTAGGTGTCTTCATAAGGGAGTACTTTAGTAAACAAATGACGGTGCCAAGTGTTTGACACAGGTCCTACTTTTTGAATTCGCTTGAGGTGGAGTGGTGGATTTGGCACAGTTTCGTTGTCTGGACCTGCCTTTTGAGAGTATTCACGGTGGACTGGAGCATGGCGGGCTCTGCTGTCGCCAATGCCAATTTAACATGCTGAATTGGCCAAAAAACGACAATGACAACAGCACTGACTAGAGCGATAGATGCTTGCCGACGGCCCAACATTGACCGATGGCCGACCGTCAGCTTGGTGTGTCAGGGCCTTTAAACTGACTGCAGTGTGGTCTGCAGTGTTTCATTTTCAAGGAAAAGATAATGAGTACAAAACAACAACATGCCCATTTCTGGTCCTGTCACCCAACAAGTGTTGATTCATCTGTTGATAACTTGTGTCATAGCAAATTTGTGCAAAGATGTCACAATTCCTGGTTTATTGTCCATTCCCAGGACACGCATAAACTATGTTACTATTTTGGTGGCTGCTGACACACAGACATTACACTATGTGAATTTTAATTTCAAAAACATTAGTCTTGTGTCCTTGTGGAGGTCCTAATTCATATTCTCTCCTACCTGCTGCCCAGTCTAGTGGCCTCACTCGTTGTTGCCCTGTTACTGTATGTAACATGTGTCGTCTCATGTCAGGAGGTGCTGCTGGAAATGACTGACTTCCTGACAAGTGTGGATATTTGTTTAGGACATGATCACCAGGTCAGATTACCTCATACGTCAGTCTTTCAGGACTTTCCTCCCTGTCCAGCTCTGGTAATGCTAACTAAGCTGAGAGAAGACAACTGGCTTCAGTGTTCAGTTTAGGGAAGTGAAGAATTATCTGACTAACCAACATTTGAATAGGGAAGTTACTGTGATAAGAATCTGTGGTGAATCCAGGCGGAGCAGTAGACACTGTGATGAAACAAGTCCCGTCTTTGTGTCACAGTCCGGCGTTGTCTCGACACACACACACAGACCAGATATAGATTTTGGTTTTGTCAGCTACATGTACAGCTGAATGATCAGCGAACAACTGGTGACCTCTGTCAACACCAACTCAAGTTTGTGGGTGGGTCTGACCGGGATTCTTGTGTGCAGTCGTGTGGAGTTAAATACTGTAAATGTCTTTGCTGCATGAGTTAGGATTAGAGCCGAGCCTAGAACCAGATATTAATCTGCAATTTAAAAATAGTCCCCAACAAAGGCACTGTTTCCTCCTGTTTGACTAAAGGAAACTACTATGCAAAAAAGGACCTATAGATTTTCCACCTGTTTTTAAAGATTTAGGAAATAATTAGTTTTGGTCTGAGAGCTACAGACAGGGAAGGGAAGTCAGAAAGTTTTGACAAACTAACACCATGTTGAGTTTGGTCTTTTTAAGGGATTTATTGACAATAAATGAAATATAGAATGATGTCAGCCTTATCCTTTCAAAGTCTTTTACCTCCCGGGAATAAAAATAAATAAATAAAAATAGTGTAAGGGATTAAAATATCTGGTCTTTGCTGCCCCAGTACACAAAGTATATTGGTGTTGGCCTTCTAAACTTAACAGGTCAAGCTCTAATATGAACTGACCTGAGGTGGACGCAGTTTGTTTACAAATGGGGTCTTAACTAGTAACACACAGGGGAACACTTTAAATGCTGCTGGTGCTTAACTCTCCTCCTTTGTGAACTGTAATGAGTGTTGCATGAATATTGTCTCGGATAATAACAGCCTATTATGCAAGCCAAAGAGGGAGGGTGGAAGCACTGAATGTGAGGGGAGGGAGCAGTCGGAGAGGGAAATGCCATGGTTTCATGGATTTAGTTTTTCAGGACACAGGGTGGATATAAGAAAGTGTTATAGTAGACTTAAGAAGTTTGAAAAGGCGGCTGCTTTAATGAATTAAAAAAAAGGGACACTCATATCCGCTCAGAGGCGTGTCTTAACCACAGCTGCCTTGTTTACTCTCAGCACCCCTGAAGATGTCAGAGACTCTGTTCGACGGCTTTGAGAAGATGGGGAAGAAACAGAACAAGGAGCAGGTTCCACCGCCAGCCGAGCCCGACAACAAGAAGCCCTCATCAACAAAACCATCCAAGAAACCAAACTCCAGCAGTGCAGTCACCCCCTCGACTCATAAGACCCTCGAGGAAGCCTTCAAAAGTGTGAGTAATACACATACCACCCATTCCTTGTTAACGATGCTGAAATTTGTTCCTAGTCTAAAGGCTTGTATTGAGAGCTTAAAGCTGAACATCTGTATTTCTTGCAGTTTAATAAGAAGAGAATCAAATATTGGAGTAGAAGATTCTGTGTTTGCTTTAGCTCTAAAACACCTTATTTGTTGCCAAAAGTTTTAATTAAAATGATACTTAACCATCTGTGATAGTTAGGTGAGAATTTGGCTGATCAAGACAAAAATAAATGCGCTTACAGTAAAATCTCTAAAAGCTATAAATGTCCTCATACAAACATAGAAACAATGCTGCACTGTGGCATCTTCCAAGCAAACTATCACATGCTGAAACACAGTGTCCTCTTTTCATAATGGACATGTTGTTTTTAAGTGTACAGCCTTAAAGTTTTCGGTTTTGCACTCTTTGTAGTTGGATATCGCAGACCTGAAGCAGCAGTTGGCCCGCAGTCAGACCTTGTTTCCAGAAAACCCATCAGTGTGGGTCAAAGACCTGGCAGGATACCTCAACCTCAATCTGACTGCACCAGAGACTGAGCCCACACTCAGCAGCTATACCCATGGTTGGTCAAACTTCCTCTTATTGAGAAGAAGAAAATGTAGTGCACAGTCAATATAGACCTTACTGTTTTTTTTTTTATTTATATGAAGGAACCAAACTGGTATTAAAAGTTTCTGCAGGACACTTGCATGATAATTAATACACTTATTTATTGCCTTCTTTTCTGTCCCCAGACTACCCATACTGCCTTTCAGGAAAAGAGCTAAAGGGTGTGATCAAAGGCCTCATCGGACGCTGCAGCGACATTCTGCCAGATTTCTTCGACCACTGTGTTTATACTATGCTCAGGGAGCTGGACAGACAGTCAGGTAGATGTGTGTGCTGTGGTTCGAGATATAAGTGATGCAGTAATGAGACTTGAGAGTGTAGAAACAAAAAGCTAGAAGCAGCTATTCTGTGAAGACCATTGAAATTGTCAGGGACTGTTTAAATTTGTGTATATTTCTGTGTCTTTTATTTGGACACTTTGCCTTTATTACACAACAGACAGAAGTGAGGTGATAGCGAGTGAGGGTAGAGATAAAAAGGGGACTTAAACCAGGGTCACTGTAGTTACATGATCAGCACCTTAGACCCTAAGGCCACCACGACACCTCATCAAATCAACGTTTCACCTTGATTTCTTTTGCTCATGGTCACCACCACAGTGACAATTCCAAAACAGACAAAAGCAGCTTTTTCCCTCTGTTTCTAGGAGAACCTCTGCATGGCTACAGAGTTTGCATCCAGGCAATCCTACAGGATAAACCCCGGATAGCCACCCAAAACCTGCCAGAGGTGCGTGACTGTGTGTGTGTCCTTGAGTCCTGCAGATCACTGCTTCACTGTCCTCGTCTGCTGTGATTTTACTTGTTAAAAAATTAAGCAACATTACAAGTTATGCAAGTTCTTTCTTTCTTAGAAGCTCATCCAACATACTGGGGATTTGTCTTTTGCAGTAACCTTGCAATAACATGTTGTAACAGCTAACCATCCTTCTGCTTTTTCTCTCTAGTATTTGGAGTTGCTGCGATCAGTTCAGAATCGTCCTGTGAAGTGTCTGACCATCATGTGGGCTCTCGGCCAAGCTGGATTTTATGACCTCAGCCAGGGACTAAGAGGTAATAGACAGTCAAACACACAACGCATACACCCCTTCAAATATGTAGACAGTATTTTATCACGCTCTCACTGCATTAGTGCCAGTCCGTCTCCCCTTTCTCCCACTTTCCCAACATAATATGCTGACATAAATTCTGGGTTGGAGGTTAATGAAGCCACAGGGCACATTAGAGCGAGTAACACATCCACTGACAGCCATCTGTGGGCTTAAACACATGGTAACTTAAAAAAAATCAGCTGCTGCTCCAGGTCTGCTGCCTGGTATTCGGTGAGGCTGTGAGGTGGGTGTTAGTATGTGGGCAGCGGGAGGAGGAATATTCTTAGAAGATTACACAACAACCTCCTTCTGCAAAATAAGGTTAGTGAGTGCCATTCGACTCGCCAAAGGCAAGGAGAGACACAATGCTACTGAATTTAGGCAGTTTTTAAAGCTACAAGTGCAGAATGTCTTGATGTTGGGATAGTTAATCAGATAGCCTCTCTAAAATGTGAAGGAAGTTACTGTTTAGGAACGCTCTAATCTAGTTTGAAAAGTAATCAAAAGTTTCCTGCCTGAGCCCCAGGCTTTGATATGTTTAGACTTGGCAAGATATTAAACTGCTATTGAACCATTTCCAGCGTGATGTGCACTGGAAGCGGGACAAAATGATATCTAAAATGGCAACAGTGAATGTCACAAGAACAAAATTACATCTGAGTGCATTGAACATTCTCAGTTCTTCACCAACGTATGATACAGCAGTGAAGTATCTTTAGGATGATTCGTTTCCTTTGTTAATAAATGAAGAAATGCCTGCAGAGCTCTACTTTCTGTTTTGTTTCACTATGCTACTTAATAATTTAGCGTGCAAGAATGAAAGCCATGTTGTGCTGCAGCAGTAGCTTTGGGCTGAGAGCTGAAAAGGCCGACTGTTGACACGTTTAATGGCAGAACTAAGTGTTCCTTTAATGTGAATCAAGTTCTTTATTTGTGTTTCAGTGTGGCTGGGTATCATGCTTCCTGTGTTGGGAGTGAAGTCCTTGTCTTCGTATGCCATCGCATATCTGGAGAGACTTCTCCTGTAAGTCTAAGACATATGTGGCTTATTTTATTTTATGTGTTCCTTAGGCAAAATGAAATACAACATAACTTTTTTTCTTGTTATAAAGCTACACTTTGACTAAATTTGTGCTTCATGTTCTTCTCCCAGACTTCATGCAAACCTGACAAAAGGATTTGGCATCATGGGTCCGAAAGAATTCTTTCCTTTACTGGATTTTGCCTTCATGCCCAAGAACGCCCTGCCTTCAAGGTAAATGTTTTATTTATTATTTTATTTATTTAACCTGAATTTAACCAGGAAGTCCCATTGAGATTGAAAATCTCTTTTACAAGAGAGACAAATACAATGCAACAAATACAACATATAATACAAAACTCCACAATAAAACAACTATTCAAACATAGTGGCCTCTCAAGAAAAACAAGCACATGTGTCTGTTGTATGTAACCTAATGCCAACACTGAAAAGCGTGTCAGTTTTCTGTAATTTTATTGCTCAATAATTCCACATGCACAGCATGACTTCACAGTGTAGGAAGAAGAGGGTGTAGAGAGTGGAGCGTTGAGAGTTTAGCCTGGATGCGTCACCCCAAATTATACTTAATCAAATAACCACAAGACGTGACTTTGGGAAGAGAAGAGAAGAGAGACTGTGGTTTATTTGCATATGTACTGAAGCCATTTAGGCAGATAATTGGGAATGTCACTTGTTTTTTAGTACTGCCACATTTTGAATATGACGGTTTTTGTTTCTATCTGCTACATAAAATATGTCTCATCGGACAAGTGACCAGTTTCCACCTGTAAAGCCTCCATTCTTAAAACATAGGAAACAGCTGACATCATTCACAAATGACTAAATAACATAATGCTGTCACATTTATTGTTTCTCGTATATGCCTGTCGAAGTAAAAGCATTTCTCATGTGTATATTATAAGACATGGACCACAGCTTAGTGCTATTTTTAGTGATTATGTTTTTTTACCTCCCAGTGGCTGTTTCCTTATTAAAAGTAATAAAGTAACATGTCTTTGTTTGCGTTCAGTCTGCAGGAGCAGCTGAGGCGTCTGTACCCTCGACTGAAGGTCCTCGCATTTGGAGCCAAACCTGAGAGCACGTTACACACATACCTGCCATCATTTCTGTCCAGAGCCACACCACACTGTCCAGATGATATGAAGAGAGAGGTAACACACACACACACACACACACACACACACACACACAGAATATAAACTGATGTTTTCTACATTATACTGCTGGTGCTGAATGTAGTTAGGTTCAGTGCAGCAGCATGAATCATTTGTAAGTGACCTGTCATAAAGTATGTTGTTAATGGCATCAATATGTTGATCAGTGCCATAAACAGTCAAGATAGCATATCAGCAAATGATTAAACTGGAGCAGTGTTTCTTACACATAGACTTTACTTGGGCAGGGCGCCCAGGTGTATTGACGGCGGTATATTTAGACAATCTCACCTTGCTCCACTCCTCTCATATCTGTTGGTTTTGGTACAATGGCTGAGGTGGAAGTGCACCGTAGCTTGGGTGTTGTATTGAAGGCTATTCCCCTGCCATTAAGATCCATGGTTTGTTCAGATCTAAGTAGGGGGAAAAGTTTATCGGTATTAATTCGCTGATATTATAAAGTCTGCCACAATACGATTGTTATTCGATGCCTTTCAGGGGCCTGCGATTGATATGAGACAATATTATCTGCCCATTTAACGCAGTCAGTTACAGAAGAAGCTGCCACCCCTTTCCTTTCTGCTTTTGGCCATAAAAGAAAAAAACAACATATAAATAATGTAAGTAATTGTAGCCGCTTAAGTGCAGTGAAGTTTACTTTAAACTGACTCCACTAACACATAAAACAGCACAAGATAAATTAACCTTCAGGGCTCTCTGCCAGAGACCTTTCTGAAAGAACTCAAACCATCATCTTTTTCAGAAAACTTAAGAGCTATCTGGCTTAAAGCCCTGAAGGCAAACTTCTCCCAACAGCCACATAACGTGGACTGACAACAAGTCCGTTGTACAAAAGTGTCAAATTCAGCTCAGCGTGCACATTTTTTTTTAGCGAACATTGTTGAAACAGAGCAGCTAATGATGCTGTAGAGAGAAGTTTGCGCAATGAGATGCTTGTCCAGGCAGGTATCTTCTGTAAAATCCCAAATATTTCCACACTGCTGATTTATTCCAGAGTAAATAACGTCATCATCATCTTTCTCTTGGCTGCTTGTCATCTGCCTGCTGCTGTTTGACAGTGTCACAGTCTTTCAAAATAAAAGCGTATCCTAAAGACAGCGATATAGAAGGATGTTTTTACTTTGCATCGATGATACTGGATCTTTGATCAGATCGATAAATCATTACACCACTACCACCTGGTCTATTTTCACCACGAATGAATCTGGCAAGACAACACACTGATAATCCAAACAATATGAAGTATACATTTACGATATGAATAATCTGAGTATGATAAATGATAAAATAAGCATCCCAGGCGTGCCATCCCGTTGCTGTTTCCCTGGAGACAGAGAGGTGATAAAGAGAAGCTCTACGTGTGATTAGAAAAGAACATGATGATTGTATGTATATGTTATTAAAAGAAATGTTCACTAAATCAACATATTGTGTTTTAAAGGTCACCTGTATTTGTTGTTGTCACATGTAGTCGACCATTTTTGTGCAGGAAGGTATTGCTGGCCCTTCTGCCGGCTACCACCACAAGTATATTTAAGACCTATGGGAAACTGTAAGAAATTCCCAAACACTGTAACAAAGTTTAGAACGATGAGCCAACAACCTATAATATTGTTGCTAACAGTATTTCCTGGTGTGCTTTAATAGTCTTGGTTATCTAAAACAGACAAAACTTTAGTGTCCCTCAGAATTAGAGAGCATCGGCACCAGATACTCATCAACAGTTGTATCAGTACTCATGCAAAATAGCTACAAGAAATATTTTCTGAGCAGGATGTGATCTAGATCTGCTTCTGCACTTGAATAATTGATTGATTGTCATAAAAATTCACTGGTATGTTGGACTCTGAGAGTTTAGAGAGAATAATAGCTTCAAAATAGAAGAAAAATGAAGTCTTTCTTCCTCTCCCTTATGTCTTTTGCAGTTGCTCAGCAGTATGACAGAGTGTTTGTGTGTAGATGTCCAGAGTCTAGGAGTGTGGAGGCAGCTCTATACTAAACACTTACCGCAGTCCAGGTGAGTTATACACTTTTTTCCCCCCTTTTTAACTGCGAAAGGTAAAAAGAAAACAGTGAGGCTCTGTGGCAATAGCATGTCTCAATTATTGTTGTTACATAAGTAGAATTTAATTGTATATAAAAATTTTATTTCTTGACTTCAGTCATTTAAATACTGATAAATAGAGCTGACTATTCGTTCTCTCTTTCCTTCTCCAGTCTGCTGTTGAACCATTTATTGAAGTCTTGGAATGTCCTGCCACCAAAGGTACAGCACCTACCTCCCTGAGGATGGTGTAATAAGAACATTAGGGCATGTTTGCACCTAGAGAGCAACGGCTTTCTTTAATACCTTTACTAAGGAATTCTAACTGAGTCTCATGTTAAACTGTTGTGCTTTATTTTTCGTGTTTAGCTCCGGAAGAACCTTGAAGAAACAATCCAGTCTTTCAGAGTGACCAATGAGGAGATGAGAGACACTGTTGAATCTCAGGAGCTTCAGGAGTGCAATAGCCTGTGTCAGGTGAGAAGATGGTCACTGTAGAAACTGAATGAAGCCACAGAATATTTATTTTTATCAATGAGATGTTAGAAATAATTACAAGTATTCAATCAATTAACGATTAAAACTCGATTTAGTTTCATTTAAATTCCAACCAAAACACAGTCTGCTCAGTCCTAAATTTGATTTAAGGCAAGATAGAAATGAAAAAGTGTAGTTAAGTTAAGGAGTTTTTTGTATTTATCTAACTACATAAGCAACAATGAATAGAATAATTTCCCCACTTTCATTTAC
Organism: Epinephelus moara; assembly: GCF_006386435.1. Taxonomy (NCBI): domain Eukaryota; kingdom Metazoa; phylum Chordata; class Actinopteri; order Perciformes; family Serranidae; genus Epinephelus; species Epinephelus moara. The sequence continues at coordinate 17,602,934 of NC_065517.1, forward strand.
AAAGCACTTCCAGAATATATACTATGAGTGTTTTTGCTCAGTGTCTCCACTTCTCTTTTTTCCTCTAGAATCTGCAGGTGAAGATGCGTGGTCATGGGTTCCCCTGGTCCAAACTGCTCATGGTTCTGCTCGTGTTTGCTGCAGGCTTCATCGCTCACGACATAAGATCCCAAGGCTCCTTCGCAGGTCTGACTGAGTTCCGTTTACTCATCTCAATCACACATATTCATTTTCATAGCAGAACTTCCAAAGCTGTCTCCACTGACTTCTGTTTGTTTGTTTTAGAGGTCTTACAGTGTGTGTTATGTGTTTCAGATTCCACCACAGCCTTGTATCTGCGCAACTCAGGGGTCACAGCTGTATCTCAGCAGGCGTGGGGCAAAATAAAGGTGTACTCTACACAAGGCTTCAGGTACGACCTCACCCTAACTCCTAATGTGTCTGTTAAGCAGTATAGCTAAGTAGCTCTCTCCTACAACAGACTAACTAAATTATCGTCAATTGTGGGTCAGATATTGATAGCATTAGTCTCCACCCTTTCCTAGACTTCTGTATGCTCTGTCTGATGAAGGACCAGTCAAACCAAAGCATAAAAATATCTCAAACATGCTTTGGATTCACTTCCTGCCTGTAATGTTTAGTGTTTGTCGACGCTGTCATAGAGGTGTTAATTTAGTTATGCTTTAGCACTGAGGTCATAGTGAGCTTCTAAAGATAGATGTTATGGCAGGGCCTAATGGGATTACATAAGCTTGTACAGGTGTATCCAATAAAGTGGCCATTGAATGCATATAAATATAAGTAAAAATGTCTTAAAATATTACACTGCCAGCTAATACTAATAGTAAAATATCCTACAGGCACTTATTTAGACATGTTTGCAAATAAAAGATTGAGTTGAAATGTACCAGATATAAATGAGGATGGCACACTGCAGTAGCTACTTTGCATTGGAAAAGAAGGTCAGCAGCACATTTACATATTTAAAAAGTACCTGCATGCAACTGTGTAAAACTTTGGTTTGGTCTTGGAGCACAAAATAATTTTAACTTTATGCACCTAATGACCAAAAAGGCAAATCTTTAAACTCATATACAAATAAATCACTTAACTTATATTTGTATTTTGTGTTTTTGTATCCTCTGTAGCTGGTTGGAGACAAACACTCCTCATTATTACTCTGAGTGTGTGCGGGTTTTGGGGCCACTAATGGACCAAGGTTTGGAAAAAGCAAAAACAGCAGCGATCTTCATCTCTGAAAACACCACGCAGTTTATTCTCTGGGTCAAAGAAAAGACACCACAGGCCATAGAATGGGTAAGGCTGCAAAATGGCTGCAAAACTGTCACTCACTGATGTTTACCTCATTCTGTTTAATCAGTTCCACTTCACATTGACTTCTGATGAATCAAAGAGCGAAGCTAACAAGAAGAAATGGTTATATTTTATGTCATTAACCAGTGTGTCTTCTCTTTGTGTATCTTCACCTAGGTGAACACCAACACGCCCGACAGTGTGTTTCAGGTGTTGGCATATTTAAAGGAGCTCCTCCTCGCCCTCCATCAGAATTACATCCTACCAGCACTGGCGTACATATCTGAACTGCTACAACGAGCATGGTCCTACCTACAGGACTCTTGCAAGTCAGTACTCTGAGGCATCATTTTAACATTTACTTTATATGCATGTTCTGAATGTGAGCTGATTTTTACATTTATATTTGGCATTGAAAAGAGCCATCTGCTGTTGGATAGTTCGAATTTGGCATTGTGTGTCACTAAATTAAAACCAGTGGCATCACGTAAACGAGTGCTTACTGTCACATAGCTCTGTTAGCTTGCTGATACATGACTCGTCTAGACTGAAAATGTAATGTGGAATATGTTCGACACATCTGACCGAACACTTAATCAAAAATGCTGTTTTTAATAAGAGGGAAACTGGGAAGAATTTTAATTATATTTAACAAAAATGACAAAGCATACCTCAAATAACAATGTTATGCTAGTATTGTTAATAAACCATACGGCTAAACTGTTAAACATTCCCCCATACATGAATAAATTAGAGCTGAAATGGTTCACGGACAGATAATCTGCGATAACTGATAACTTAATTAATAATTTACGACATTTTAAAGCAAAAATGCCTAAAACTTTATAACTTTTTTGTTGTTGTTTTGCTTTGTTTTTGCAATTGTAAACTCAGTATTTTTGGGTTTTGGATTGTATCGGACCACGTGGATCAAATTCTGATAGTAAAATGAGTCATTTTGTGACCGTTGTGACTTAGACTTCTCTTTCACCGGGAAAAAATCTTTTTGGGCCCCATGGAATCATGTGACAGTCCTGGGAGTTGTAATTTGATGTTAGGACACTACAAAATCAGCTTCAAAGCCCTGTGCTGTTCCTGCAGGTTTTGACAGCCCCTCAAAAGGGAAGTCAAAGCATCTTGATTGCCCCCTGGTGGCTGGCTGCAGTATAGGTCATAAACCCACCCACTCTGTGTTAGTCGATGGGACATGGGCCAAATCAAACAAACTACATGCCAAATAAAATTTTCCAGAGGATGGTTCCTGTCATTTTAGATACTTCTTATCACGCTGATGTTTGTTCAAGTGTTCATTTTAGTGATAAGTTTGACTTTAATTAGTTACTTGACACTATATAAAGTGGGTGTAAAGTCATGATTGACAGCTGTGTGTGTCGGTCTGTGTGCTCACAATGAATGGCCCTGGCCCCCCAGCAGGACCTTGATACTGTGGCTCCACTTCCTGATCACTACTGCGCAGACTCTGGCTCCAAATAACGTCACCAGTGCTTGTTTTGGGATATTTTTGCTTAATTTCTGTACAGTGGGAAGAAGTGGAGACGTGTCATCCATCTTTACACACAGTCACTACATCCAAGCCATTTCAGTTAATCACTAGTTTGAAACTAGATTGTAGTTACTGAGAACACAGGAAGGACTTTACACAAACACAGTCATGGTTTTAAAATTAGCAGGTGCATTTTTGCTCTGGTGTCAAAATCAAACAGCTGCATTCAGTAATTTATCTTTAACCAGTAAGTTAAACATGCTTCTCTCTTCTTTTCTTTCCTGCAGCGGTGAGGTGTCCATATCATGTCTGCAGGACCACGCTTTGTCCTTCACCAACTCGACGTGGCAGCTGCTCCAACACACGACGTCAGCCATCAAGACGTGGGCTCAGGAGCTGCTGACACGAGCATGATGACATCACAGATGCTGACTAATTTACACACACATGAAGTTATACACTCGCACACACACACACTGACCCAATCTGAGGCTGCCTTTCAGTGCGTCGGCTCCCCTCTCAAGCCGTGATTGGACACTGTGGGGTCAGACAAACAAACTCTCACTTAAAGGACCCTTCTATCTCTTCTATCTCTTGTTTTGGCTACATTTTTAAATCAGTTTGCTGTTGTAAAGATGTTTTTTTCTACCAATCTTTTTGTCACTGCTGGACACAGAGGTCCTCTCTTTCTCTTTGTCTCTTTCTCTTTCTCCCTCCTTCTCTCTCTGAGTTTTCTACTGCACATTTGAGCTGTGTCTTTAACCTTTGGGTTAAACAGATTGTGTAATTTATAGAACATGTAGGTTTGTAGATGATTTATAAAAACCATTTTTATTTAAAGATATAAAAAAAAGTGTTATGTGAAAACTTGGTAAAGGGCAGAGAAAAGACCAAAAAAGATATTCCAGACTTCTCAAAGCCACTGAAGACCTCGTCCGCTAACTTCTGAGGGCCACCTCGTCTCCCATCAAACCTGAGAATCTGTCCAGTGGGCGGCTCACAATGTAAAGCCTCCAACAGGAAAGATATTGTGAAGGGTCATGTCTGCTGGTGGATGGACTCCTTCAGAAGATTTTGAGTTGACAGCATAACTCAACAGGCGTCTCACATCAGTCCAAATGGTCCAGAAGAATAAATCTACCTGCTGTCTTGTCTGTCCTGCACATCTCCTCGTCTCGTCATTGCTGCTCTGTCACCTGTCCGCTGTTTCTCCTGCTTTTTCATTAGCCATCACACCTGAGCTAAAAGCAGCAGTCGTGTACTCATACTTGAAGGCTGATGATTTTGTGCGCGTGTGTGTGTGTGTTTGTGTCTGCGTGGATCAACAAGTTTATTCTCAATAATGGGAACATGATTAACCCCGTGCCAACGTCCTCCTGTACGCTAGAATATGACTAAGAAAGAATAAACCCTCGTGTGGGCAAGGCAAACATTTCTGACCAGCTGATTCACTAACCCTTCCCCGTAAACAAGATGTTTGGATGGATATGGCAATGACTGATGTCTTACTTTGTAATGTAAATGATTTATAATAAAGATTTCAACCCCACTGGTTGGTTTGTTTCTCTCAAGTCAAGTCTTTCATCCAAAGTGGAAATCTGCAATTCCATGAAGGCATTGCAACTCCATCTGCTGCTGTTACTGACAAGTGGTTTGATGAGAAGCTTGTGGTGGCTGCTTTGTCAACTCCCGCTTCCAAAGTCAACAATGGACTTTGAACCTCAAGAATAATAGTGTTACTCTGTATTTTTTGACACAGATGTCTGACACATTTTATTACTAAAGAGTTAAGTTCACATTTCCTAGATTTCCCACCAGTAAACAACCAACAGTCTATTATTCTATTATTTAACTGCCATTTTAGTTAAGTTAATCTGGCCATCTACTTCAGTAGCATTGATGCACTCTGATAGGGGGCACGAGGCTGCACGACAATAAATGGTCCCACAACACCATATACCGACTGTAACTACAACTACAGTCAGTGTTATGAAATATAGGCACCTGCTTGGCTTCAAATTTCTTGATCCTCAGCCCCTTCGATAGCTCAGTTGGTAGAGCGGAGGACTGTAGAGTTAATACATAAGACATCCTTAGGTCGCTGGTTCAAATCCGGCTCGAAGGAGGTAACATTTTCATTGTCTTTCACACGCTGAACGACCACCGGAACTATCAGCGGGGCTAAATTAGCTAAGCCAACAAGCTAACACCTTACATGACCCGTGCTGCTAGCTAGCTTGACAACCTGTGCAAAGTAAGCTAGCTTGTTGGTTCAACTGTTCATCAGAGGTAAGTTGAAAAATGATATTTGTTCTGTTACTACAGCAATGGCTCTTGTATGTTTTGGTACCATCTATCAAGTAAGTGTTTTAAGTGTGTATCAAAGAAAAACCTATTCAGCAAAAGTTCCTAATTTGACAGGTAACATAATTTATGGTAACACCAGGCTCCCCCTCAACCGGCGTTGACTCGTAACTCAAGGTGTTTGCAATTAAGAGTAAGATACGAGTTCTTGTAACCTTTAATTTAATTTTTACCTTCCTTACCTAACGTTATTTATATTTTCTTAACTTTAATACGATTAAGTTTGAATTATGAACGCTTTGTGGTGGTATATATGTATATATATATATATATATATATGTGTGTGTGTGTGTGTATGCTGTCCCACTGCATGACGTCAGAAAATTGGGTGCATCATGGGGGATTAGCTCAAATGGTAGAGCGCTCGCTTAGCATGCGAGAGGTAGCGGGATCGATGCCCGCATCCTCCAATACCTTTAGCTTTATTAAAACAAGTGTAAGAAGTCGGTGAAGATCTTCAGTCATCCAGGTCATGGTAATCATAAATGCTATTTCGTAGGCAAACTGGACTTGCTTGAGTTTCTTGAAGACGTTTCGCCTCTCATCCAAGAGGCTTCTTCACATACTTCAGTTCTAAATGACTGGTAAGGTCACAATGTGAGTCATTAGGGTCAGATGGGACCAGGTGAGAATGGGTGTGAAGTTGTCTGGGGATGGATCCCAAGACTGCATTGTAGGGTGATAAGTGGTCTCATAGGCCACCTCCTCTGTTTAACGATGGTCGTTCCAGTTTGAGGTAGATGGCTTCTTTCACGCCTCTTTCAAACCATCTTTCCTCTCTGGCCAAAATGTGCACATTACTGTTCTCAAAATATTATGATAGTACTGTTAATAAACCACATACTGCTGTATTCTGAAACATTTCCCCAAACATGAATAAATAAGAGCTGAAAAGATTCATTGCAGTCAGTTGACAGATAATTCATCTGCAACAATTGTGATGGATTAATCATTTAAGGAATTTTGTAGCAAAAATGCCTGAAACTTCTTTTGTTAGAAATTCTCAAATGATTTGTCTTATCTCATTTTGTTTCTACAATTGTAAACTAAATATTTTGGGGTTTTGGATGGTATCTGACCGCGTGGATCAAATTCTAATAGTGACACGAGTCATTTCGTGGGGGTTGTGACTCAATATAAAATTACCTTCTGATTTACAGACTTCTCTTTTACGATGTAAGTCTATGGGAAAAAGTCTTTTTGGACCCCGTGATATCACATGACAGACCCGGAAGTTGTAACTCCACATTTGGCCACCACAAAAATCAGCTTCAAAGCCCTGCAGTACAGGTCATAAACCCAACCCCTCTATGTTAGCAGATTGGACATGGCTCTGTCTCAGTTTCTCTCTCTGGCTCTGTCTCTTTTTATGAATCATTTTGGATGACTAATGTCTTACTTTGTAATGTAAATGATTTATAATAAAGATTTCAACCCCACTGGTTGGTTTATCTGTTTCTCTCAGGTCAAGTCTCGTATCCAAAGTGGAAATCTGCAGTTCCATGACAACATTGCAACTCTATCTGCTGCTGCTGCTGCTGACAAGTGGTTTGATGAGAAGCTCCAGAACAGAAAATAAATGGACCTTGTGGTGGCTGCTTTGTCAGCTCCTGTTTCCAAACTCAACAATAAACTTTGAACCTCAAGAATCTGTGTTGTATTTTCGTTTTGGCACAGATGTCTGAAACATTGAATAGAATTAACATTTTGATAGACTTTCCAACAATAGACAACCAACAGCGAATTATTCGGCACAGCAGTGTTACAGATTTCTGCCAGGATGTTAGGTCACAGGAAGCTGTAACATTGTTTATGAAAAGTTCATGAATAAGACACAAAAATACAGCTTACTAAATGGTAAAAGCAGGGCCCCTCAGCTGTTTTTATGTCATTTATTTCACTGCAATTTTAGTATATGCACCACTAAAGTATTGTAGTAAAGTACAATATAAACTAAATTAGGTCCAATATTAGGTAATGTCTTTCTTGACTTTAATGAATTCTAAGACCTTTATTGTTTTACATTGTGTGTGTACAGTACAATTAAATTACCAAAAAGTAACCCACACATAGAAAACATGATGATTGCTTGTTTTATTCCAACATAGGGGTTGATTTTAGGGTAACTAGAGTATGATGAAGCTACCACATGTAGTCTAGTGTGTGTCTGTAGGAACGTGGAGGATTGTACAGACAGGCAACATCATATTGTTTTGCACCAGGACCCCACTAACAAGTTCATCTGGCTTTGCTTTCGTAGCAATAATGTACTCCTGCACTCTGATGGGGGGCATGAGGCTGCACGACAACAAATGGTCCCAAAACACCATATACCCACTGTTACTACAACTACAGTCAGTGTTGTGAAATATGCGCACCTGGTTGGCTTTAAATTTTTTTAACGTCAGCCCCTTCGATAGCTCAGTTGGTAGAGCGGAGGACTGTAGAGTTGATACATAAGACATCCTTAGGTCGCTGGTTCAAATCCGGCTCGAAGGAGGTGACTTTTTCATTGTCTTTCACACGCTGAACGACCACCGGAACTATCAGCGGGGCTAAATTAGCTAAGCTAACAAGCTAACACCTTACCTGTGCTGCTAGCTAGCTTGACAACCTGTGCAAAGTAAGCTAGCTTGTTGGTTCAAGTGTTCATCAGAGGTAAGTTGAAAATGATATTTGTTCTGTTACTACAGCAATGGCTCTTGCATATTTTGGTACCATCTAAGCGTGTTAAGTGTGTATCAAAGAAAAACCTATTCAGCAAAAGTTCCTAATTTGACAGGTAACATAATTTATGGTAACACCAGTCTCGCCCTCAACCGGCGTTGACTCGTAACTCAAGGTGTTTGCAATTAAGAGTAAGATACGAGTTCTTGTAACCTTTAATTTAATTTTTACCTTCCTTACCTAACGTTATTTATATTTTCTTAACTTTAATACGATTAAGTTTAAATTATAAACGCTTTTGGAGTTTTTGCTACCTGTCACTCCTCAAACTGTCCAACTGCATGACGTCAGAAAATTGGGTGCATCATGGGGGATTAGCTCAAATGGTAGAGCGCTCGCTTAGCATGCGAGAGGTAGCGGGATCGATGCCCGCATCCTCCAATACCTTTTAATTTTTTTTTAAAAAAGTGGACAATCTTCTGCCTCAGTGTGTTACTGGGTTTACAGTGCACAGGGATGTGGTGTTTGATGAAGATCCTCCTGAGGTTCTCAGATACTCCTGTGACATAAGGAATGTCATGTTGTTTAGTTTTTGTGTCTCTTCTTATCTCTGTCCGCTCTGGGTCTTACAGAGTTTTTTGCAAAGGCCCAGCTGGTGTAGCCGCACACAGGTTTTAAGTGCTTCCCTGATGTGTTTCTGTTTCCGTCCACTGTCTGTTGAGAAAGGATGACACCTCCTCTGTCCAAATCTTTTGACCCGACCTTAACAGTTAAGCTTCACATAATAAAACAGGGGTTTGCTAGTTAAATTAAGAACAAACGGGTGAGTTAAACTGTGTGGACAAAATATAAAAGCATCATTTGGTAGTTCCCGGAAAATGTATGTTTATTTTGTGACGTCACGTCCAGTCTTACTCAACGGGGGATTAGCTCAAATGGTAGAGCGCTCGCTTAGCATGCGAGAGGTAGCGGGATCGATGCCCGCATCCTCCAGAATACTTTTCTATTGAGCTCCATCACAATACGAACGTGTCAGGACACTGGTGTTGTACCGTGTTGTGCTCGTCTGCCGAGACATGCATGCAGCTCACTTACGGCTAGCCATAACTATCGACATTGGAATTACTTTTATGGCAAAATAATGGTTAAAAACGATATGATCTGCACCTTGTGGTTCATCAATTGTGATGAATGACCAGAGGTCTCGTTTATGAACGTTTTATTTGACTCACTAGAGGCAATGTTAACATTTCCTTGATATGATTGGTCTAAATTTGCAAGGTTTCCCAGATTAATAAAACCTACAAAGTATAAAACAAATCTCGGCGGGTACAGATTCAGTTTTGCTGATGCACCCATCTAAAGTTTTTTTTCCAGACACTTTGGGATCAAGCCGCCATTTTGTATTTTGTGCTGTCCATAACTGTGACTTTCATACATGTAAAACTCTCCTGGTTTGAGAAAGGAGGGAAATTCTCGGCAGGTAATAATGCAATATATCAAACAAATTGATCCATATATACTCCATATTTCCGTATATAAGCTGACGTCAAAGATTGCGGTGCATCATGGGGGATTAGCTCAAATGGTAGAGCGCTCGCTTAGCATGCGAGAGGTAGCGGGATCGATGCCCGCATCCTCCAAAGCTTTTCCTCTTCACCTCAAAGATAAACACATTTTACTGAACATTAGAAAGAAACAGAAAACGGTACTGTTACAGCTTGAAATACAACACATGCATTTTGTTGTGCAATAGATGAACCTTTATGATCTAAAGAGATAGCAAAAGTGTAACTAATATGCTATTATTACTGCCTTGTAACAAAACCCTGTAGACTGTCCTCGGAATAATTATGCCATGGCTCATAATGAAAATAAAGTTGTGTACTAACAAGATTTTAAAGAAAATAATTACAGTATTTAAAAACGGACCGAGGTATTGCAAATATGCTAATCCTGGCCCAATATATAGTCTTGAACTATATGTATTTAGAGGAGACTAGATAGTGATTGTTTTTAATAAAGCCAGAGGTGAAACTGAAGAGGTTAAGAAAAAAACAAAAAAAACAATTGTGGAGCAATAGTAACTTGCAGAGAAAAAATATAAAATGGTATATTAAATTACAAATATTTATGTTTTTTTTTTTTCATGTCTTAGTTAAAAAAAAGAGTGGGGTGTGGGTGTTATCAAGACATCACACTGTCATTCCTCCCTCCTCTGATCAGCTCATTATCAGATCCTTTAAAAAGCACAAAAGACACAACACCCACATTTACTAATCCAGTACAGTATTCACTACATTCACTCTTATCCTTTTCAGGATTGTTGATTTATTGTCATAAAACAATCATCTTGGTACAATGACACTGATTTTTAAACATTGGACAGCAGAAACATAACATCTTGGCAACTGAAATAAATGAACATAATAACAGAAATGAATTAAACTTTCATTAGTTGACATGAAGTGAAATAACTTGACATTTTATTACACTTTTTAACATGCAAAGCACCACATGAACCTGGCTTATAACTCTCCTACAACCCAGTAAAGCACATTTTCTCCACATGTAGCAGACAGCAGATCCATATGGAGAGTCATTCAGTTACTGTCAAACAAACACACGTCTGTACCACAACAGAGTCCCCAACAGTGTCCACATTAATAGACCTGCAGCATGATGTAGATGTGCTGATGTCACCACCTACTGGTGAGAAAATAAATCCTGGGATGAGCAGATGAGTGTTAAAATTGCAGTATGACTTTCCCTGCCTGCAGACAGGGCGCAATAATCAGCACACATACATGTGCAGGTCTAAACTGATGCAGCTGTTACATATCTCATGTGCTGGTGGTGCAGGTAGAACTGAACTTAACAGAAAGCGAGAGATGTGTTTAAAAAACAGTAAAATCTGCAGTGTCAAAGGTTAACAATGAACTTTTTTGCTCTGCTGTAACTATAACGGCACTCTTGAGAGCCAAAAAAGTATAATTTCCTTACAATTTTGATCATCTATTAAACGTTAAGTATTTTAAAATGTGAAGATTTATTTGGGTTTTTGACAGTTAATTGGACAGGATAAGCAATCTCACTATGTCAGCTAGAATTTTAGGAGGTGTGAAATGTGGTAAAGGTGTGAAAAACAATCGTTTGCATAAATTTAGGGCTGCATCCAAGACTTAAAAAAAATCTTTCAGAACGTCAGTGATGCTGGAGTTGGATGATAGAGGCTGGTTTTTGGTGCTTTGCAAGACACTATAAGGACTTGTCAATGAATAACAATAACTCTGAGTTTAATACTATGAATTGCATTGAATTAAATCTGACATGCAGAGAAATTAACACATAAAGAAAGTAAGCAGAAGGGTTTGCAGCCTTCAGATTCGCCAACACTCATTTCATCACACATCAGCATCAGTGAAAGTAGTTCTGCTATTTGAGTGTTTCCCCCAAAATGATCCTCAGCATCGTTTTGTCCTGTGTTTCTTCTACAGTGTCGTCCCGTTGTGAAGAGGCCAGCCAGCTTGGTTTGGTTTGGAAGCAGCATCTGAGCCAATCAGCTTGTGGAGCATGTCCCTCGGCGCTGTCTCTCATCGGCTCGCTTTCTGCTCCAAGTGTCCAAAAGCAAAAAGGTATCCATTTGTCTTTGTTTTGTTTTCAATGTCAGTGCAGAGTTAGAGCAAGCAGAAGCAGCAGGGGAGCATCCTGACAGCAGGTCTGAGTGGTGGAGGAGGATTCTGTCTGCTCGCTGCCTGGTGTTCACCTCTCACATGAAGTCATCTGAATCATTACCATCCTGCAACCGACAAGCAGCGACACACAAGTTAATGTGGTGAACGTTAGGAGAGCTGGTGTCAAACACTTTTCTTTTACTGAATGAAGTGTCCTTTCTGCTTCATTCAGGCTGTTTATCTCTATAACAATAATAATAATAATAACTCTTTTTTTCACTTGGCACTGACACCAACATAAATCCTAAAATAGGGGAAAAAAATGACACTTTCTTTGAGTTTCAAAACAAAATATAGATCAACAGATTTGACCTCACCGCATTAGTCGACATATTTTCACTCTTCATCAGAGTACTGTAGCTCCTGGAGAGAGAAAGACAGTGAAAATCACTTGAAAGGTTGAATAACAGAATGAGCAAATTATTTCCCATCACTAATACTGCCTTTTTTTCTTTCTGAAAACAATCTCATGGAAAAGAACAAACCAAAAAACATCAGATCTGCAGACGTACCTGAGCTCCTCCTGTTCTTTTTTCCTCTTCTGCTCCTCCTTCTCCTTCCTCTTCTGTTCTTGGAGCTGAGCCTTCTTCTCGTTCCTCTCCTCTCGGTCTCTCGACTCTTTCTCTGCCGCCAGGTCGGGGTATCGTTCTTCTTTCGTTTTCTCCAGGCGGTTTACAATCTCGTTGACCTTCTTCTCCACTGCCACGATCTTCACCTGTGAAACACAGCCAGACGTGACACACCTGAGCTGATCTATCAGTGACAGTAACACACTCGTGATGTGGGAAAAAGAGCACTTGATATTGGGCAACATAAATAAAACTGGCTTGACACTGCTCAGCAAACATGTTGTAACCCTGATATTGAGCAGGAAGTTGTGAATTTCTATTTGCTGCCTGTAATTTATGTAAGTTTAAAAACACAAAAGTTAACACGAAGCGTTCATCAGGTTTAATCTAATTTAGTTTCACACTCTCTTTATACACATTTTTCCAGAGTTAAGTGTTTTTATTTCAGTGCTGGTTTATTGACCTCCTTCTGTCTAAAGAAGCCGATCTGTCCGATGTCCATGTCTCCGGTTTTCTTCAGGTTGGCCCACGGTGTGTAAACCACGTTGATGTTGTTCATTTTACAGCCTGACAGCACACAACACAGTTTGATTTATACACGGAAATATATGTGTCACTCATGGCACCCATTGCTTGTACTTGATGCCAGTCAATCTACAAATGACATGACGTTATCAGGAAGAAGATCTTTACCTTGGATGCTGTTGTTTTTCACCAGCTGTGCGCAGTCTATCAGCACCTCAGGGGGAATATCATCTATTGTCTGACCCTAGAAAAGACGCAGAGCAATCAGCAGTGCCTCTGTGCATTAAAAACATCGGCGTCCCTCAGACTATTTGTTTGGTGGACAGTTGAACAGCGTCTGAAACCCCCGACCCTTCTGAGAATTTTGGTAACTTTCCAAAACTGAAAACCTGGCATTCCCACCCTTTTTAAGAAGTGATTGGTCAGTTGCGCAGAGTTCTCTTTCAGGCTCTTTTTCATTCATTACAAACCAGTTCCATGACTTTTTTCATGCATACAAATGAATGCCCCTGAAAAATGCCCTGAATCAACAAGATCTGGTGCCCCAAAGGCGGCTCTGGAGAAAGTCTGCTGTGTTCAAGGGCTGAAATACACTCTTTACATCAAACTGAGCATCACTGTTGTTAAATTTGTGCTGCTTTGCACAAAGCAACATTGGCCAAAGATAAAGAAATCTTGAGTCTGTTAAAGTTAAATAAAGCTAATATGATTTGTACTGATGATAAAATTGTTAGATAGCCATTACTGCATTAAGACTGAACCAGAACTCAAACTGTAGGTGCACTTGTATGTCATGTGTTGACTCCTCACCTTTGGCAGTCTCAGATAAACGTGAGCTGAAGACAGTTTGTCCACATGAAACCTGGACGTGGAACAAACAACAAGACATTAACTTATAATAATCATAGTGGTATTTCTGTTAATTTTGCTACAGATGATTAATTATTACAAGATAATATTCTGACATGTTTTAAGCACTGTAAGTGTTAAAGTCTCACCAGATGTCTTCAGGCCATCCGTACTTTATCAGATCCTCATCTGCAAAAACAACCTCTGCATCATTTATGGAACATGCCAAATACTTCTTCAACAAAGTGACACAATATTCAGACAGACAGATGAAGACAAAAACTATACAACGAGCAGCAACTGTGAAAAAGGGTGTGTTTGTGTTTGAGATTATCTTCGCTCCAAGATAACGAACTTACTTTCATATTTGTCTTTTCCCATGTAGATTGTGTAGTGAGGGTTCACCACTGAAAGACACACGATACATCGATAGTTACTGAGTGAAACAGCGATGTCAGCTGGCACAAAACACACAAAATCACTTAAAATGAAAATAAAGCTAAAACTATTGGCTAATCAGGCTACTAGCTAGCATTGCTGCTAACTCAGCTGTGGCTTCACTTACCGGCACTTGTGAAGTAAAACACCATTTTACATGAATTAAAACTAGCCACTAAAATATGAATATTATGTGTTAATAGTTTGAAAGCTAACACAGCTAATTATGGATAAGAAGAATTATAATATAAGCTGTATTGCCGACTGATCGCTGCTGCTGTCACTTCTCGCATGTACGAGTTGACCCAGGAAGTTGTTAGCTAGCTGCGCTAAGCTACAGGGAGTTAGCGTGCACTAGACAGGAAGTATCCACATTTGTTTCCAAAATAAAAGCTTGACATTTACAAACGAACCACCAAATATTTTTTCGTTTGTTGATATATTTTACTGTCACTGTTATGGACATCACTGCCTATATGCTGTCTAATAATAAAAAATATGACAGACATACTGCACATTATGTCATAAAATAAGATGCAAAACATATGTTTCATAAGTCATCAAAAATATACACAGAAGAGGAAAAACGTGGATGACAAAGCAGAAAAAGTAGTAAGTAAAATAATAATGATTATAATAGCAATATTAACTTTATTTGTATAAGGCAGCACTTTCAAAAACAAATTACAAAGGGCTTTCCAAAGTGCTTTATGAAAAGGTGATGTCTCAGATCAATTAAAAATAGTCATCTCTGTACTTTTTATCAAAAATGGTTGAAATCAAAGATGTTTATTTATATATGTAACATTAGAATTTCACGTGTCTACCATAGACGGCTGACTTCATTTCTATTTACTGGACAAGCACCTTTTATTTTGAAGGTAAGCACGAGAAGTCCCTCCGCGCCTTTACTGTGGTAGCTTGATTATGAAAATCGTGTTTCCGTTTCCGATCTAGTCTGGTTGTGCAATTTTTTTTATACACTGGCGCGCGCTGTTCAAAAACACAGAGAAGAAACGCGGGCAGAGGCAGCAGCAGCAGCGACTTCAACTGTATACCGACATTTATTGTTTTTTTACAGTACGACAGAAACGTGTCCGGTAAGATATATTATACTTGTTTACGGTTGTGTTTTCGGTGCTAGATATTTTAGTTGTTTCTCCCTTAAATGACGTATTTACGTAAAAGTAAGTTTATGTTACGAAGCCCATCAAACAACTGTCCGAAGATGACGTTTCTGTATTAGCTAACTGTTGTAAGTTAAAACACGGACAGACATTGGAACAAACACGTTATTGTTGCTCGATATATCGACATGTTAGCTAACGGTAGTTTGTGTCGGAGCGTCTCCTTTTGTATCAGCTAGCTAATCATCCCGCCAATTATCTATTCATCTCCACTTTAGCTGTTAAATAAGCGCTTCAGTAGCTAATATGTAACGCAAAGCTAACCTAAGCTAACGTCCGTGTCGAGATAAATCACATATGTGCACAGACAAGATGAAACACGGGTTTGTTTAAGGTGTTAACACTAAATAGAGAGCGGTGATCAATATGCAAATCTAGCTACCAATAACCCTGATGTTACTGACCTCGGCGGTCTCCAGACGCTTTACACACTGTGGTATTGAAAAAGCCAGTCCAAACTAATGTTGGAAAGCTGCCTATTACAAGTCAGGCGCACTAAAATGACCTACAGGTGTCCTACGACCTTTTATTGCCACCAGCAGAAAGCTTTGTGACACTGCTAATGGCGGCTGCAGCAACGTTACGTCTACTTTCATCAGTGTTTATAAAGAAATCAAACAGTGACGATGTAGAAATTAGTTGGTTTTTTTTAACATAGTCTGCATGGTGGAGTGTTGTATTTACACGACACATCCTGGCAACACGTCCAGTGATCATTAAAATAAAAGGCACTAAGAATATTATGGTAATGGTTATTTGTTGCCTCACAGTATATCATAATATCATATATTATTTCTTAAAGGGGAACTTCACCCATTTTCAAAAAATTCATGCATTTGATTCCTATGGTCTAAGACGGTCCAAAAATAGATAAAAAAGAAAATCTCTAACCCAAATCCAAAAACTAGAGTGCTAAAACTCAAATTTGTGATGTTATAGGATATAAAGTCTGGATCTGCTTCATTGACAGTAAACTGGGAAATACGTGTCAGATGATACCAGGGGGATGTCCTGAGTATATTGGTGCATTTTATGTGCTAGAGCTGAGACCACTACAGTAGAATAAAGCCCATTTGGGTCCACAAAATCAGGCTCCCATAAATTGTCTATGGAGCAGCTCCAGATTTTATACCCTATGATGACATCACAAGAGAGTAGCTCATGTTCAAAAATATTGGCCGAACTTTCGTAGGACGTGTAAATAACACTGGAATTCCTAATTTATGTGGTGCTCGCCTTTCACTTGAGGGATCTCTTTATTTTCCTGTACATGCAGTGTTACAGTAAGGTGTAAAGATACAAACATGTTAGAGAGTAAATGCTTTCCCCCCGTTTTATGAGTTTTAGAGGTGTAACTGGATGTACATTAAAAAGGAGAGCAGTGAAGGAATATTTTGAAGCTGAAATGCTCAAAGTCGTTATATTTTATTGTGTGTCTGTAGAGTGAGGTTTGAGAAGATGATGCCCACTACTACTACCAGGAAGAGGAAGCTCTCCTCTCTGGACTCTGACAGGTGAGTTATGAACACATACAGAAATGTGTCCACAGCAGAGATTATGAAAAACCAGAGGCTTTATTGAAACCTGGTCTGATTTGTGATTTTGTTCACTTATTCTTTGATTAGATGGTTTCTGATTCAAGTTAACAGTAGCTAAATGTAGCCTCTATCATTCAACACTCTTTCCATGGTACTTCTTTGGTACTTGATCCCAATCTCGGGCATCATATTGACACTAGAATAGAAAAACTTCAGACACCATTCAGCCCCTAAAACAAACAGTTGCACATATTGACAACTGTGTACCCTCGTGTGAGCAATACACTTGTGTGTGTGTTTTAATTATTGTAATATTTGGATTCTGTCATTTTCCTTTATTCATATTTTTACATCAAAATATTCTGGTGTTATCATTCATGGTTGCTTTTGTTTATTTTTTTTACATTACTATCTATGCTGTGTACTTGTTGGCTTTAAATTTTATTTCACATTAGTGCACAGACTCAATTTTCAATATGGTAATTTATTTAAATCTACCGAGCCGTTCCTGTCTGGAGAACTGAATGAAAGCTGTGTTGTATCGGTGGCACTTGTTATTTCTCATCTCTCACTGTGAGTGATCTTCTGTTATGTTACCTCCAGTAATCTGGCCAAGACCAGGGTGAGGGAGGAGGTGTCTCCTGTGAAGAGGAGATCTCCCAAGAAGCCCCCACAGTCTCCGACCAAGAGGCCAGTCCGGCGTCTGCAGAAGAACTGTCCCTCTCCACAGAAATCCCCACGCAGACCAGCAGGTGGGATTGACTAGTGGGAAGTAGCATGGTTTGGGTTGAATTTTTGGGTCAGCGGATGTGGCTTAAAAGTCGAAATTAATGCTCTGAGTTAGGACATGCTTTCTTCCTCCCCTTCCCCACATATGTTCTCTCACACATACATCTGTATATCCACCTTTTGTTCTAGGCTCTCCAGCCAATTCACCTCGCAGATCTCCATTCAAGCCCTCGGTGGTTACAGGCTCCTTCTACGGCCAGAAGAAGCCCATCTATCTCACTCCACTGGAGAGGAAGGCGATAAAGGAGTCTCTGCCTTCTCCTCCTCGTCCTGCTCCATCCCCTCCTTCTCAGGAGAAAAAGAAGAATAAGAGGAATGTTAAAGGAGGCAGCAAGCCGAGAAAGGCTGCAGGATCTAGTAATGCTGGGAAGACGAGTGTCAAATACAGCGGGACATTTACAAAGACGATCAAGCTGCCCAAACTTAACAGCAGGTGTGTTTCCATATAAGTCAGTGTCCAGTCAGAGCTGTTGATGCTTCTGCAGCCCATACGTTTTTATATTTTTGTTAGAGGTCATATTGTCTTGTCTTTGCAATTCATTTATTTATTTCAGCAGTGTCCCCGCTAAACCGGCGTCCACTACAACCACTGCTCCCGCCGTCAGCGCTAAGCCAGCAGAGTCCAAGAAAGCGATCACCATCACTTTCAGCAGCCTGAAGCCCAAACCCAAGATCTTTGTGGGAGCTGCTTTCTTCGGTACAGGGAAGAAACCTACGTCCATGTACAAGAAAGCTGCACCGAAATCCTCCACCAGACCAGCTTCAGCTCCAATGAAAAGCAAAACTGTCCCGCCACAGACAAAGAGTGAGAACATAAAGCCACCTGCTCCTGTGATGAACCAACTGGAGAAACGTCCTGAAGAGGTGAGGGCAGCCATTACATCTGTTTATACTCTGCATATCAGTTTCTGCCACAACCAACATTTAACAAGAAACAAAAAGTTGATATCATTTTATCCTGGTTGTTGTCTGCAGGCTGCTGTCCAGCTATTGGAGACAGAAGAGAACCAGCTGAGCACCAAGCAGAGAACCAAGTTTGATCCGCTAGACTGGATGGACTGTGTCAGCGAACAGCCTGTCGAACAGTCACCCAGGTGCTTTCCTTTTTAAAAAAAACAAACCCTTAACTTTGGAGTGGGGGGGAAATGTATTGTACCAGGTGATCAATAACCTTTGTCTTCTTCCTGCAGCTCTCCCAAAGTGCTTTCAGAGAAATATGGGATCACCAAGAGGCTGTCGATCGTGTTGACAAGGACTCCCACATCAAGTCCTACATCCATGGCTGAATCCCTCAGCGCTCAGGTACAGCAGATGTGTAAACACATGTTAATCAATAGCATTTTATTCATGTTTAAAGGCCTGATTGTTGAACTTAAGTTTGATATAGCTGAACTCAAGACTCAGTTCTTAATCATCAGTAGACATTTGTGGCTGAATAATAATGATGCTCACCATGAATTCTTCAGCAAACCTTTTCTGCTGCTGTTGCTAATAATATTGAACTCTGCTTCTTCCAGGATGGAGGCTTTGAGCCAGTGTTTGACCTTAGTGATATAAGTGCCAACACTGACGCTGCCAGCCCGCCCAAAGGTACTGACACACGCTGTTTATAACAGTGCTGGTAACAGTTGAACATCCTTGGCTGATTTCACTCCACCTAAACTCTAACAAGTCACAGAGACTTCAGCAGCTTTATTGCATCCACTCACTCTGTTTTGTTCATGAAAGCTTTATTTAATAGTTTTTGTTTTCTCCACAGAATCTGCAGCGGTGTATCCCATCTTTGGCTCTGCCTCCAAGAGGTGAGACGGTCCTTTAAGGGCCCGTACACATTCTGCATTTTTAGCTCCCTCAAATGTATTGTTTTCAACCTAAAAGCACGGAAAGCGCGCTAAAAAGCTAGAGCAATGGTGTTGCAATGTGCAAACATACCTGTGTGCCTACTTTTCAGGACTGAATGGTTGCGTTCAGTTGTAGGAACACAGCACTGCATGTAAAAAGGAACAACCAATCAGCTAGCTGACATCTTTACCTTCTTCCGTAAATATCAGATTTGTGTTAATAGATGTCCGTGGTAAATATGGAGGAGAAGTTGATCATTTCAGTGCAGGGCTATCCAGAGCTTTACATCTGTCCCACAGACAATATTAGGCCTAATGCATACCACAAAACAATATGAGTGTGAGAAGATCAGCTCTGCACTCAGGATTTCTGGCAAGTAGGCTATGATATGGTGCTGGTTATGGTTGAAGAGGCACAAGAGTAGCACCCAGCGCCTGACCTCCCATTTTCCAGGCGATTAAAGACGAATTGTATGACACAGAACAAGAGGTTGGCACTGTATTTCCAGCCTGTACAGGGGTAAAGCTTCGAGGTTCTGACCATGTGACCTTGTTCTTCAGTTAAGACAAACAGCGGGAAGAAAGGGATGAGCAGTTAAAAGTTTAACATTTTAGAACGGGAAGCTTTAAAGATAGCTTTGATGCGAGGATGCCGCTCATCATTTCCCCTGAGTGAAGCCCTAATAAGATATTTAATATGGATAAATATAAAAAGCCCTTGGTGTCAGTTCTTGTGCGTTCAAATAACTTCTGTCACTTTGAATTCAACATCAAAGCCCTTCAGTACCATGAGCTTTAGCATTAACCCTCTGACACTGCTGTATGTTCTGGTATTTGCTGTCCTGCAGATTAAAGAATGCAGCTCTGCGGCCACCAGTGTCCTGCAGCACCCCCTCTGGCCCGTTAGCGTCACTGCAGACGACTCCTGCAGTCAAAGAGCGAACTGTTCGCAGGAAGAAGGAGAAACAGGATGACGACCAGCTCATCATCGTATGTCAATATTAATGCCTTTAAGTGTGCCGTGTTGAGCATTATGTTGGGATAGCACAGAACATTTTTGAAGGCTGGAGCAGATATTTTGTATTGAAGCTGTTTAATTTATTTATGCCAATATTCTATGATTTCAATGGAAACTACAAACCGTGCGTCAGTATCCCATCTTTTATTGGATTATTGTGTATTTATCTTCCTGTGTTCATTGACTTTACTTTCCTTTGTGTTTTCCCTGATCAGGACGCAGGCCAGAAGCAGTTTGGAGCGACGACCTGCAGCTCATGTGGAATGGTGTACAGCGCAGACAACCCAGAGGACAATTTCCAACACACCCAGTTCCATCAGCGCTTCCTTGACTCCATCAAATTTGTGGTAAAAGTTGTTTCCCTCAGTCTCTCTGTGGACTCCAGTATGGAGACACTGACATGTAGAGGAAGTGCACAGATGATAAATCGGTGATTTCACAGCACTGTCATGTCTTTTGTTTTATTAACTTGCAGTATTTATTGTCCCCGCAGTTTTTTTACTTTTTACCACTGAAATGATTTAAGTGTTTTTATTTGAAGTAGTCTGGTATTTAGCGGTGATCTTCTGCCAGCGCTGTTGGCACCAGTTTGCATCATGGGGAGGTGAGTTTGTTCTGAGTTGTTGGCTTGTCACTGCAGCTTCTTCTTCCCTCTGTTGTGCTTCCAGGGCTGGAAGAAGGAGCGGGTGGTGGCCGAGTTCTGGGATGGAAAAATCCTCATGGTCATGCCAGATGATCCCAAATACGCTGTTAAGAAGGTATGGGTTTGAACTTTAGCTGCTTTCTGGCAGTTTATGTGTGCTGTAAATGTGCTTTGTATGCTTTGATTTTAGTCATTTCCAGGTCTGGTTGAGTGAGGAAAATCATACTTGCGTCCAGACTATTGCCCCCCTATGCTTTTGATGTGTCAGCCCTGTGATAGTCTGGTGACCTGTCCTCAGTGAACCCTGCCTCTGGCCCAAAGTCAGCTGGGATAGGCTCCAGCACACTCTGGACCATGAACAGGACAAGCAGTTACAGACAATGAATGAATAAATGTTTCTCCGTGTTGGTTTTCATGCCTTCTTCCTCGCTGTGTGTGTGTGTTTGGTTTTTAGGCTGAGGACGTGCGGCGTGTAGCAGACAACGAGTTGGGCTTCCAGCAGGTGACTCTGAGCAGACCAACACAGGCCAAAACCTACCTCTTCATCAACAGGGAGCGCATGGTGGTGGGCTGCCTCGTCGCTGAACCCATACGCCAGGTAGGGCTGGAACTATATGTGCATGTGTGTGTGCGTGTATCCGTAGGTGTGTGAGATTTGGTTCCAGTCTATTCTCTTTTGTTAGTTGTCCATTAAGACCTTCATATATCAGTTTCCAACCTTTTCGGTCCCTTACAACATTGCATCCCCGCATCACCCCAATAACATGCGACTAGTTTAAGCAAATAGTGATATTTGTCTTTGTTTTATATGAATATTTTCAAAGTGTTAAAGAGAATAAATCATAGTTTTTGGCAAGGAGAAAAAAACGTCACATTAAGAAATGTTATGTGTATGAACAACCCAAGAGTTTGTGTAACAGAAATGTGTGAAGATGCACAAAGACTCTAAAGCAATCTGTCAGAAAAGGCCTTGATATGCAGTATTATATATATATATCCCATTTTAATTTGGAAATAAAACACTCATGAATTCTCAGTTCGCTTGCAGTCAACTTAACCCGTTTAGTGCCCTGTGCTGACGATGTTCCGCTCTTTGTCCTGTCAGGCTTACAGAGTCCTCGAGCAGCCGGATCAACACAAAGACATGACAAAGGACGACTTCATGGAGCGACACCGGGCCTGGTGCTGCTCCACCGTTCCAGAAAAAGCTCTGTGCGGCATCAGCAGGATCTGGGTCTTCGGTCCGGCCAGACGACGGGGCATCGCATCACGCATGCTTGACACTGTCAGGTACGATGTGTCACACGCTCAGCTTCTTCTACGTGTTCTGCCTTTAGCCATTTACAACTAATGTTAAGAATGGCCACAACAAGAAACATTCACACTTTTTTTTTTTTCTTCATATTAATGTGTGTTCTTTATTGGAGGTGGGGATGTGTGGCTGATGTAAATTTGTTACCAAGTTAGTGCTTTCTCCTTTTAAAAGCGAACCAGACTGTTTGAAAAGACTTTGAATGAAGCATAAATTTCACCTTCGTGTGGCTTGTCCAGACACAAGCTTCTTTACATCCAATTTTAAGCAGTGCAGTTAATTCCCAAAACTTTGCACTGGTGAGGTCTGTCAGGTAGTGGTGGCTAACACAGCAGAGCTATATGTTGTTGAATTCCTACAAAACAGTCTAGACTTCTGAAGAAACATCTTAGAAGAGTTAGCGCAAATATTCTTCTTCCCTCTCCTTTAAATATCTTTTGTTTTTGTAGGAGCACCTTCTCATACGGCAGCCATCTAACTGTGGAAGAAATCGCCTTCTCTGACCCAACACCTGACGGCAAACTGTTTGCGACAAAGTACTCCAACACACCAGCCTTCTTGGTTTACAACTTCATCGCATTAAGTAAATACGTGGATTAAAGATGTTTTAACTGACCGTTGAATTGTATTACGTTAACAGCTCTTCAGGCAGTTCTTTAATTGCCGTTCATATGCAAAGCAATAACAGTTCAGGTTTTTAATGCTGACTAGGCTTTAGTTTGTGAAGTGTATGTGCATCGCAGCCTCAGTTGTATTCTGTGTTCAGGATGCAATAGTTTTTAAAGTTCTGTGATCGCTCAGTATTTATATTCGGTACTGCCTCGTCAACTGTTGAATGTTGTGTATACTGGCAGCGCTTCTATTCAGATGTTTATATTCAGCTTAATGAGGAGCGTGACACTGCAGAGAATGAAGATGTTTTCCATTTTTGCACCGCAGAAAACTGACACGTACATTTCATATTCAACGCTACCAGTTTGAGGTTTTCTGGATGTTTTTTGAAGGAAAATATATTGATAGACCTGTTGAAAGGTGGATGCCGTTATTGTTTAGAGGCATTTTACGTTGTAAATACAGTTAATAAACATTGCCTTTTGTTTAACGATCATAAAGGCATTTCTTGAAAATGTATTCTGTACTGATTGTATGCTAACGTTTCACTTTCTTAAAGGGGAGGGACTGTCATTGATGTGACTGTACAATACACTGTAGTTGCTAACATGTTATTAGAAAGATAGCTTTCAGTCAAATGGTAAAGGTCGAACAACAAAACCTAACATGACTAGATCATCACAGGCCTTAAAGCTTTTAATACAATAATAATTTAAAAAACTTAAATTTCACATTTAAAAGCAACTGGTATGCATGTTTTTTATTTTTAAAACCAACCAGAGCTGCAGTACAATCTACTACTGTACCTACAATTATACCATAGCCACTGACAGATCAGCAGAATATATGCAGGGTAATGAACAGAAAACAAAAACACAGGACAGCTCAAGAAGTTTACAGAAGTGCTGAAACACATGAAAATGTCAAGAATTGAGAGGTACAGAAAGTAAAAACATTTACAGTAAAAGTTGACGTACATGGAGCAAAGATGAGACAAACAAACGACAGACTAATGTGCTATTTAAAGTGTCAACAGATGAACATGAATAGTACAGAGACAACAAGAGTTATAAGTCATTCATGTCAGTTAGCTGATACTTTAACCAGTGACTGACATGTTTTTACATTGAGGCTAGATTGGTCTCCACGTTAACTTTTCCTGGAGCTTCTAAATTACTAAAACAAAAAACTGCCCTGAATCCTCTGCAGACGACTCCTGCAAAGCTAAATAATCTGTGTAAATCAATCAATAACAATCACCTCACTGGGCATTTTATCCAGTGGGGCGTTGCTCTCTAAAGCTTGGACGATCTGGGCAGCTGAGGGTCTCTTCCTAGAGTGTTCCTCTGTACAGAGACAGAAAAGCTCCACCATCCTCTGGTATGAGCTGCCCAGTGCCTCGACATCCAGCGCTGGCCTCGTGCCCAACCTCTCGTAGTAGGCGTCCTCATCAAAGCTCACCTCCATCGAGTCCTCTGTAATACAATTGCAAGATTTTAACACACACTTATACTGGTCTCTACTGGTTTATTTTTTTTTTTGGATGACATTTCATGGCATGCTATGATTATTTGTCCCTAGTTTATGACATAATGTGACATCTATAACACAATGTATTAAGACTTTTTATGGCATTGTTTATGACAAACTATTTCATGGCTTTTTTTTTATGGCATGCGACAAAGTGTCATGAAGTGATGGTATGGTACGTATTTATGTTTACTATAGGACATACTGTGACTTTTTTTTACAACAAACTATGGTATGACTTTTTTTTAATGACTGCAGTACTTTGACTTTTTTTTACTATAGTATACCTTTTTCATGACATACTATACTATGACGTTTTGACATACTATGACGTTTTTTGACAAACTATACTAAACTGACTTTTTTTTGATATACTATACTATGACTTTTTTTGACATACTATACGATGTCATACTACAGTATGTCATAAAAAAGTCATAGTATAGTATGTCAAAAAAAGTCATAGTATAGTATGTCATGAAAAGTCATTATAATATGTCAAAAACTTCACAGTATAGTATGTCAAAAAAGTCATAGAATAGTATGTCATAAAAAAAGTCATACTATAGTATGTCAAAAAAAGTCATAGAATAGTATGTCAAAAAAAGTCATACTATAGTATGT
>NC_065517.1:17628491-17632674 GCF_006386435.1 Epinephelus moara
TCTTCAAACAGCGTTCACTACATTAACAACATGTTTGAATCCTTGACCGTTCCTAATGGACTTTGCACTCTCAGCTGGCACCGGATGCCAATATGATGTTAGACTCTTGCACTGATCAGATATTTTGGTTGGACGTCTGGTTTTGTTCTTCATACCTTATGACGTTATGTGGTTATTCTACATTAGGATGACATTGCCATGAGAAGATGGTGGATTTTGGTTATTTAACAACACAAATTAAAACCAATAAAATATCAACATCACTATTCTACGTCAATTTGAAGTTGGCTTAAACGCTGTCCACAAAATTTTGGTAGCCCAACGTCACAACCTAAATTCAACCAAATATCAGTGTCAAATGATGTCAGTGGCCAGTTGGGTTGGCATTGTTGTCATGTTGTAATTTTAGCACATTACGCGCCCACCACCATGTAATGCATTGTTTAGGGTCGTGTCCATTTCACGTTTTTCTGTAATACAGTGTTGGATTAACTGTAGATTATCTCTTCTACTTTGAAGTAGTGGTTTGAAAGTAAAGTAAAAGCACACAATTGCTTTGTTCTTTTATGTCGTCGCTGACTCTGGTTGGTCTGATAGTTTTGCATCTGTAGAATGTAGTATACATTCATATCTTTAAAATCCCAGGAAATACAGACATCATCTGTGACATGACTTTTGTGTTTCCCTTCTACAACCTTTTATTTTTTTGTCCCCATCCAAACAGGTTTAACTTCCACTAATCTGAGTAATAATTGTTCTCAAAGTTCCTTCACATAAATGTAAATAAATGGTAAATATGTATTCGGGAGACTGCAACAGGCCCCTCACATATCAAAACCTTATGGGCACAGTTCACCCAACAGAAATGTGCACTACTGGTGTCGCCTCCATTTGATCTTCTCACAGCTAAATGCATTTTGACTGAGGTTTCTGCCCTGCGAAGTTGCAGCCTATCAGATATCAGAAGGATAAAACTGCTGATGATGTTGGTGATGTGATTTCCTGATTGTTAGAGGCTCCTCTGACCTCAGTTCAATGCTTCAGCCTCATGGGGTCAAATAACTCGAATACTTTGACTTTGAAAATGTAAAGCAGCCTAATGCCATTCCTTTTGAAAGCGAGAACACGTTGCAAAGTGCACTTAACCACTTAAATGTGTCTTTTCTCTCCACTACAGACTTTTGACTCTTTTAATGTATACGTGGTTGAACAAAGACTTTACTATGCTTCATACATGTGTCTGTTTTTAGTTACATTGTGCTGGTCATAACACATATAAGGGCTGTGGAGTTAACAACACACATACAAGAATACATGTGTAGATCAAACATGATTATGTCAAGAAAATACTCGATACAGTGCTTCATGTTTACTTAAAAAAATACACTTTTTACTTTAAATTGTGTTGATTTGTACCACTAAAATGCTGTATATGCACTGCTGAAATAATAAAACTTAGATTTGTTTAAACAGGTGAACTGTGTTATTACTGGTAACACTGAGAGAGGTGAATGGAAACAGGCTCTCTGACGTTAGAGGAGGAAGTTGACTCATGTGCCGTGTGTGTGTGTGTGTGTGTGTGTGTGTGGGTGTGTGTGTACTGTATTTAAGTACATTTTCGAAGTATTTACTTGAGTATTTCCATCGTGTGTAACTTTATACTTCTACTCCACTACCTCTTAAAACGGTAAATATTGAACTTGTTACTCCACTACATTTGTCTGACAGCTTTAGTTACTTTTCAGATTATATTTTTTCACCCCCTTCCTGTCCAGTGAAAACCATGTATCTCCAAATTTGGTGATTTTGAGTGTTTCTGACAAACCACAAGAAGAATTTTTTATTTACGCAGGGCTGGCTCTAGCATTTTTGAGCCCTTGGTTAAATCGATGTGGGGCGCCCACCCTCCCACCACCCATCATCTGGGCAGGGGTTGGGAAACAAGGTCGCTTGGCTGCCTGCAATAATCCTAGGGATGGGTCATTAGCTAGGTGCTAGCAAAGCATAAGATAAGATAAGACAAGGCGAGGTGAGGTGAGGTGAGGCGAGGCGAGGCGAGGTACGACACAACACGACATGATACGATGTGGAACGATAAGATATGATGCAATACAGTATCATACAATACGATGCAATATGATGATCCCTTATTCTTCCCACAGCAGGGAAATTTGACCTAATAAATCAGAATAACTTATGCACTGATTTAGAGAGGCGTCTTTGCCAGTGTAAGTATTTTTACAGTGAGGTGCGTAAATTTAATCACAGTAAGTTTACTTTTACTCTTAAGTTTACGTATAAGTAAAGGATCTGAATATTTCTTTCTCCACTGTGTGAGTTGCACACATGGTCACAGGTGCAGAAGTACATAGGTGCATACACCATGTATGTGCCTTGACTGACAGCTCTGAACAGTAATTACAAGTATGAATGTTTCCACATGTGAAGCGGATGCAGAGAAACGATGGGCTGAAAAATCACCTGATGTCCGACACACATGGCCAACAGTCAGAACAAAGAGCGTGAAGCAGGTTTGATTCGGGTCAACATGGTTTAACTTATGCTCCAGGAAGGTAAGACTCTATATTACAGTAGTTTTTATTTGACACAGAAAAATTTATAATGTAGCCAAGCAAGTGGAACCAATTTCACACATCTGTAGATAGATAGATAGATAGATAGATAGATAGATAGATAGATAGAGTCACAGTGTCTAGATTTTATTTTCTATGTGATTTCTATGTCATTATCATCTTTCAAATAATCCTGATGCCATAATTAACATTTTGTTTTGGTTTTGTTGTTGTTGTTGTTTGTTTTTAATAAAAACAATCATGGGGAAAATATTGTCGATGCAGTCTTGGTGTATTTTCCTGGGTCGGGTACCACATCGTCTTTTTTATTACTGCCACTGCCACTGTATGTAATGCTACACATTGTGGCTTTAAATCACGGACATATAAACTGGATACAGCATTGGAGGCGGGGCTCCATTCATTCCAATGAAAGTTGCTCAGTGGCACATGAAGCCAAAAGAGCTTGATTTATGTGGTATGACGTTACTCTGATCTTCTGCATTGCGGGGCCCATAGAGCAGACACACTAGAGACTTGTGGCTAACTTCCAGTTTAGCCCTCCGCTAACTTATATGGGGATAAAATGATTTAATCTTGCAGCCCTTCTTGAATTCCAAAACGTTATCGAACCAAATCAATTAAATCCATATAGTGAAATGAGTCATTTCGCGGGGATTGTAATGCTCAAAATAATTTATCCACTGATTTACAGATGTCTCTTTCCCAATGTAAGTCTATGGGAGAAAGTCTTTTTGGGCACCATAGCATCACATGATGGACCCAGAAGTTGTAATTCCACATTTGGCCACTACGAAAATTGACCTCAAAGCCCGTATTCCCGGGGGCTTGCTTTAAACCTGCATTAATTGACTGTTTTTTTCCACTTAGGGGCAGCAAAAGCTGTAAACACAACACTGATGTATTATCACCATATGCGGTTGGGGCACAAAAGTCTGATCATTTATTTGGAGTCATGTATGTGTCCACCTAAATGGTGAATGGACTGCACCTGAATAGCACTTTTCTAGTGTTCTGACCACTCAAGGTGCTTTTACACTACATGTCGCATTCACCCATTCACACACACATTCACACACTGGTGGCTGAGGCTACCATACATGGTGCCACCTGTGACTCAGTAACCATTCACGCACACTCACACATCGATGGAGCAGCCATCGGGAGCAATTCGGGGTTCAGTATCTTGCCTAAGGATACTTCAACATGTGGACTGGATGAGCTGGGGATCGAATCCGCTGATCTTCCGATTGGTGGACGATCCACTCTACCTTCTGATGAATGTTAATCATTATACTTGAGTCTGAATGCTAAATGCTTCATGTATGTAGTCCCCTCCCTCATCTGTGCTGAAAATTCACTGTACGTCAAAATAAAGCGTGTTTTTACAAACTTGATGTGTTGGAGAGTCACTTAAACGAATACTCCAACGTTTTGAGAGTTATGCCCTTTCTCTATCATTTCCATATTGAGACAACATGATCGATATCTTTTGTGTGTCTGTACGTCCAGTGGCTGGGTCTCAGCGGTTAGCATTGCGGCTTAGCTTAGTGAATACAATTGAAGTCTATAGGGGGTCAGTAGCCTAC
>NC_065517.1:17632835-17646343 GCF_006386435.1 Epinephelus moara
CTCAGCATCCAACACCTGGAGTTCCTCATCTGTATGCTCCGGCTCAAACAGGTATGGCTCTGGATCTGTGTCTGCTACAAGAAACTCTTCAAAATTGCGTTCAAAGTCGTCCATTGCAACTACTATAGTCCGGAGATATCGTTAGGCTAAACAAACAACTGAGTTTTGTTTACAGGCTACGTCTGTGCCTGTGCCTGCTCACCGGTGTATCCCTCCGCGGATCACAGCGCAGGGCGTGAACACACTATAGTTCCGTGTATCAAACTTCTTCTAAAACGACTAAAAAGGACTCTCGTTTTTCGAATTAATGTTTAAACATGTTT
The DNA here is from genome assembly GCF_006386435.1 of Epinephelus moara. NCBI lineage: Eukaryota > Metazoa > Chordata > Actinopteri > Perciformes > Serranidae > Epinephelus > Epinephelus moara. Next base: position 17,633,159 of record NC_065517.1, read on the forward strand.
ATTTTAAATGCATGTGCAGAAATGCCAGCTTCAGGGTTTCTGTAACATTTATTTGTTCACTTTAACCGAGTAGGCTACTGACCCCCTATAGACTTCAGTTGTATTCACTAAGCTAAGCTGCAGTGCTAACCGCTGAGACCCAGCCACTGGACGTACAGACACAAAAAAGATATCGATCATGTTGTCTCACTATGAAAATGATAGAGAAAGGGCATACCTCCCAAATCGTCGGAGTATTCCTTTAAGGTCCATTCTGAATGGACCATGACCCACCAGTTGGGAACCACTGCCCTAAACCCAGCTTGACAACCACTATATTAAAATAGACCTACAGCAGCATCTGTATCTTCACACGCTCTGATTCTACACTCATGGTCACAATCAAACATTTTGTCCCCTTAGTCCACGTCAAGAGATCAGAGGCATGAAATTAGCCAAAACAATGTTCCTATTTTTGCACTGACCACGACAAAGGAAGAAGAGGAAGACAACAGATGCTATAAATTATCCTCAGTATCAGCTCCATATGAATGCGGGTGCCATCCCTCCCCTTGGTTCATAAGACAGATCTAACTATATCATGTTTTTCATGTTTTTGGAGTGTCAGGACAGATGCTGCATGTTTGCATGACAGCTAAGTGTTTTCATGAGCTGGAGTTTTGTGTGATTCCAGATGTAAAATAAGCTGTTTTCTCACTAGTAGAAGCCGCAACCAGAGAACGAAATGTTAATTTATCTGTGAATGTTGACACATGATTGCTGGGTGGTCCTGTTGTATCCAAGACATTAAACGTTTGAAAAAATACATAACAAACTAAATTTGGATGTTTAAAGTATTTTAGGTCTATTCTTCCACTCTGGTAATTATTGAATTATTCAGTTAAAAAATAAAGAGTTTGAATTAAGTCTTCCCAGAAAATTGGAGGCAGTGACAGCAGAATATTAATGTCCATGACTTTAAAATAAGATGTTCAGCAATCACTAGCAATACACTGCTCAAAAAAATTAAGGGAACACTTAATCGTCACAGTAAAACACCTAATCAATTAAACTTCAGAGATATCGATGTGTCCATTTAGGAAGCACAAGTGATTGTGAATCAGTTTTACCTGCTTTGGTGCAAATGAAAGTGACAACAGGTGCAATGGAGAGGCAAGAGCAAGACAACCGTTGAAAAGGGAATGGTTTTACATGTAGTGTAAAACAGACAGTTGCTCTCCTTATCCTTCCTGACTGATTCTTCTCTAGTTGTGTGTTCTGCTAGTGTCCTTGTCACTACTGGTAGCATGAGGCGGTACCTGCAGCCCAATCAGGTTGCACAGGTAGTCCAGCTCCTCCAGGATGGCACATCCATATGTGCAGTCGCAAGAAGGTTTGTTGTGTCTCCCAGCACAGTCTCAAGAGCATGGAGGAGATACCAAGAGACAGGCTGTTACATGGAGCAGATACTGGTCCTGCTGCTGGGTTGATGCCCTTCTACAGCCCTGTCCAGTTCTGTAGAAGGGCATCAACCCAGCAGCAGGACCAGTATCTGCTCCTTTGTGTGAGGAGGAACAGGAGGAGCACTGCCAGAGCCCTACAAAATGACCTCCAGCAGGCTACTGGTGTGCATGTTTCTGACCACACTGTCAGAAACAGACTCCATAAGGGCCCGACGTCCTCTAGTAGGACCTGTGCTCACAGCCCAGCACCATGCAGCTCGAGTGGCATCCACCAGAGAACAGCAGGTCTGCCATTGGCGCCAAATCCAATTGAACACCTATGGGACGTTATGTATTCGTGCATTCAAAGCCGCCAAGTACCGCCACAGACTGTCCAGGAGCTCACTGATGCCCTGATCCAGGTCTGGGAGGAGATCCCCCAGGACACAGTTCATCACTGCTGAGTCACATTTGAGTTGATGTGATCACATTCACACAAGTTGGATCAGCCTGTGATTTCAGTTTTTTTCTTTGATTTTCGGTGAGATTTTGAATCCAGCCCTCAGTGAGTTGATGATTTTGGTTTCTACTGACCGTTGTTAGGTCATTTAGTTCTCAACAAATTACACAATGCACATCAGTAAAGATTTTCAACTTGAATACTTTGTTCACCAGGATCTGATGTGTAAATTCACTGTTCCCTTTTTTTTTTAAACTATGAATTCTGTTATTCATGAATGTGACTCTAAACAATTTGGAAATTGTAATTGTGTTGTGCTTTTTGTTGTCTACATGGTCATTATACAAAAGAACAACATGTAATATCTTCAAAGTACATTTTAGGTGTAATATTCCAAACAAGTACATTTCTACAAACCACAGATTTGTTGCATTTGTTCGTTGTTATGTCAGATAGTGGTTAACGGATGGTTAGGTTAGGTCACAAAAACCACTTGGTTATGGTGAGGATAAGATCATGTTTTGGCTTAAAATGCCCAGTTCTGGGGGCAGAGTTACCGCAAGTAATGCAGCAATGTCACTTTAAATTAACAATTGCTTTTTGTGGCACTATTCTAGGGCAAAAACAACAAGGTGCTAAAAAACAACCATGTTATGAGGCTATAAAGCCGCTGGCAACATGACACGCTAAAACACAAACGGTTTTGTTGTTGTTGGTCTCAACAGAGGTCTGTAGTTTGATTGAAACCACTTTTTAAAATTTAATTTTTATGTGTTTTATTGTTGTTTACATTGTCAGTATAAATACATATTATGTGCCATGTGTGAGCTAAACAACTGGCTGCATGTTATGATGATTTTTTTGAGTATTAATCCTCTGCAAGCTGCATGAATGATCCATGTAATGACATAACAGAGAGGAGATGACTTACACAACAGTGCTCTTGTTTTTGTGTTTGAATCATTATGTTAAATTATGCATTTGTTCCTCACTTGATCCGGACATTAAGCATCCTCCTCTCTTTGACTCTGGCTGTTTCTCTGTGGTCTGACCAGAGAGTAACCCATCCTTATTCTATAAATCGCACCACAACATGTGCCGGTATGAGCCCATAAACATGAGCTCATTTCCCTTCAGGGGAACGACGGATGGGGAGAAAGAGGGAGAAAGCAATAGTCCCAGTCTTCCCATCCATGTCCAGTTATCATCGGACCGCATTCCTGCTCCTCTTCCTCATAATGAAACGGTTATCCCTTCACACAATGAGAGGACCGGGCTAGAGACATCTGCAGTATGTGGAGGATGTGGATCATGAGAGCTGAGGTCAAGGTCAACGTCATTGTCTGAATGAGTGAAATTCTTTTGGATGAGCCCCAAACATTAAGAGAGAACAGACACACGATGAAGTACTCTATCATATACATTCTCCAAAGCCAAGAAATCCCTGAAACACTGAATTCCTACCTGGCACAAGCATAACAATCATCAAGAGTATTGGCATACTCTAAGAATCACAGCAGGTCAGATTTAGTGGGAAATCTGAAACACAACAGGAAGATTTTTTTGTCATCAGTGAAGGCAGGAAACAATGCTGATTATTGGAAATGTGGCCTTCAGTCACTTAATTGCTGGCAGTATCATTGGTGTATATCTTTGGAGATAGTATACGGTTCCTATTTCCCCTGAAAGATTGTAGTTTGTTATTGTTTGTTTGTTATTTTATCGTGTGGCACCACACTGGGTGCCACTCCTGTCAGCAAAGAACAGGAAACTTAAAAACGTTGCCTGGTCTGATGAGTCTGGATTTCTGCTGCGACATTCAGATGGTAGGGTAAGAATTTGGTGTAAACAACATGAAAGCATGGATCCATCCTGCCTTGTATCAACGGTTCAGGCTGCTGGTGGTGGAGTAATGGTGTGGGGGATATTTTCTTGGCACCCTTTGGGCCCCTTAGTACCAACTGAGCATGGTTTAAACACCACAGCCTACCTGAGTATTGTTGCTGACCGTGTCCATCCCTTTATGACCACAGTGTACCCATCTTCTGATGGCTACTTCCAGCAGGATAACGCACCATGTCACAAAGCTCAAATCATCTCAAACTGGTTTCTTGAACATGACAATGAGTTCACTGTACTCCAATGGCCTCCACAGTCAATCTAGTAGAGCACCTTTGGGATGTGGTGGAACAGGAGATTCACATCATGGATGTGCAGCTGACAAATGTGCAGCAACTGTGTGATGCTATCATGTCAATATGGACCAGAATCTCTGAGGAATGTTTCCAGCACCTTGTTGAATCTATGACACCAAGAAGAAAAGACAAAAGGGGGTTCAACCTGGTACTAGCAAGGTGTACCTAATAAAGTGGCTGGTGAGTGTATAATCATGGATGAGAATGAATTTTGCAGTCTTGTAAACAAACTTGCAACTTCCTACCATAATAATTTTATGACGTGACTGACCCCAGCTGGTGAAAAGCTGTATTACAACTGTAACTATTTAAAAATCCCGTTGATGTCTTTGTAGGATAATGCTGTGCCCTCGTTATAATCACAGTGTAACATTTATACAGTATAAAGTATTTTCAAACAAATAAAACTGGCGTGTGATTTGCCACAGTGCCGTTTAGCTAAAACTGCTGCTTCTATTTCCAACCGCAAACGGCATGCGTTCAGTTTGTCCCTCTGCGGGACCCGTACAGCCTGGAGAGACGGAAGCAGCCGTTTGAATGTTCGGCGCGTTTTAACTGCAGCAGTTGTGTTGTGACAGAGAAAGAAAACGCAGGTAACAAAACATTTATTAGCTAAATTATTATGTTTTCTGGCTCAAAACACAATTTAAGACAACTTAAATCGGACTGTCGCCATGTTTGTATAAGTAACTTGTCGAATGATATAGTGTCGTCGTTAACTTTGCAGTTGACGTTACTTTTAGCTTTATTTAACGTTATGTTAAAAATTGGCCTTTATTGTCGTGTTATGTCGTCGTAGACAGAGACAACGGTATACAAAGTAAACGAATCAGATATTTCAATATATTTCGGTGCAAGTTTGTATCATGTGGTGTTACATCAAATAATTTTAACTTTCAGAAATCATACCAGCCAACGTTATGTTCCCTGTTATATATTTCTTGGTCAGCTACTGCATTAACAAGCACACTAAAGGAAATACACTTGGACCCATTTAAAACGTTTGTAGTGTCGAGTTAGAGGAGGTCCCATAATGTAGTTTACCTGTATCCTCTAATGTTGCTCAGCATAATGTCATGCCTTTGATTCATTTGCTGTATCCAAATATGCTTTCTCTTGTTAATCATTTTATTGTTTGTTTTCCTTGGACAGAATGGCCTCCCTTGCCACACTCAGCGATGAGGGCTCATTCAAGACCCCTAAAAATGTCAGAGTGAAGAGCTTTGTAAGCAACGGAGGGACCCCAATCACCATCCCAGCCTCACCTTTCATGAAGAAGTTGGGCTGTGGGACTGGAGTCAATGTTTACCTTATGAACAGGTATGGGATGTTGTCTGATTTAAAGGTACAGTGTGTAGGGTTTAAGGGGATATATTGGCAGAAATGGAATATAACATATGTATGATTTCTGTGGTGTATAGTTACCTGAAAATAAGAATCGTACTTTCATTACCTAAAAAGGGACATTTATATCTACACAGGGAGTGGGTCCTTGTCTGCAGAGATTACCATGTTGCACCGCCACGACAAACCAAACACTGGCTCTAGATAGGGCCTCTTGCGTTTTTGTGTCGGCCACCTTAGTTAGCAGCTTCTCCTCGATGAGAGCATTGCAGAAACCCACTGTGAAACTTCTCTATCCAGTGTTTTTACTGGGTTAAAACACCAGGTCTGTTTGATTTTGGAGAGGAAGAGACCTCTGCAAATAATTCAGCTCATGGTAAAAAAAACCTCCTGAACGTCTGGAACTTAAGCTGTCAGAGAAAAAGGGTGAGCTTGCATTAGCAGTGCTGGGCTAGTGGCCCATCTCCAACATGTGTCAGAGACACATTGATTTGTAACATAAAACTGTTATTCGGTGTTTTTACTAGTTTTAGTCATCAGGTCCGTTTGTTTTGAGGAGGAGGACATCTCTGTGGATAATTTAGCTCCTGGCAAAAAAAAAACAAAAAACAACTGAGCAATGAACACTGAAGGAATTCTGACTAGGAGTTCATATTTGGCACACAGAAGTTTCAGCTGGTTGCAGTCTGTAGTCCTCACTGCTAGATGCCACTTAATCACCACAAATCTTACACACTGTTCATTTTAAAATATAATGATTAAATACTTGGTTTACACCTCACCTACCATCTATCTCCTCCTTTTTCCTCTTTCCTCTCTCTCTACACTTGTTTCAACACTTCTGTGCTGTATTCATGCCAGTTTACTGTGGCTTTGTTCATAAATAATATAAAAGCATAAGTTAAATTTCTAAAAGGGTCTGTTTCCGTTTAACATTTTACCAAAAGGCCCTTCATTTAAAAAACATTTTGGCCTTCATCCCTCTTGCCTTGCATTGTGTATTTCATTGAAAGAATAAGCAGACAGCTTCTGAAAGAAGAGATGCTAATCATTTATTTTTTAATCATTTTGTCATGATGGATGGTATTTGTGCTTTTAATTAGCAAGGCCACATTAAATTGCCAAATGTGTGCATGGAGTTTCATGCATTAGAATACAAATTATTTGAGTTGAAATAGCTTCACCATGACCTTTCATATCCATCTTCAGTATAAATTGTTAAACAGTGATGTTTTCCAGGCTTCCTTCATGTGAATGTTTTCATGTCTGTGTATAAATATTATGTTTTGCTGATTAAATTAATCCTAGACAGGGGAAGTTGAATGCATCCCCCTGGGCTGTCAAGAAGATCAACAGCAAGTGTGCAGCCAAACAGGTGGCGGTTTACCAGAAGCGCCTGAACGAGGAGGCAAAGGTCCTGAAGGGAATCAATCATCCAAACATTGTTGGTAAGACATGACAGCACTCTCACAGCACATTCACGCTGATGTAGTACTTTTACAGTGGCGAGTATAACAGACCCAGTGTTATGTTCTTCAGAAGAGCAGTCCCTCTTTGTGTCTCTAGAATCAATGTGAACCACAGGAACACTTTTGATACTTGTACACTTCACATACAAACTGCAGAGTCACAGCTGATGATTATGTTGATAAAGGCCTTGCAATATTACCCCAAGGGAACAGCAACAAAACTCAGTTACATAATTCACCATCATTTTCTTTTACATCTGTTTTCTAAATTTTGAAACCTTCAGAAAATAATAACCCAAACAATTATTGTCTTGCTGGTCACTTGCTTAAGATTCAGTTTGAGTTGAGTTCAGTTTCAGTGTTGACTGATGCGACAAGAATGGAATAAATTACTCATTTACACTGACTTTATTTTGTGCTGTCGTAATCAACGTAATTGTAATATTGTGTTACATTCTGGTTTGTTAATTCTGTATCCTTATCCCACCATCAAGGGTTTCGTGCGTTCACCACGGCCAAAGATGGATCAAAGTGTCTGGCGATGGAGTACGGAGGAGAGCAGTCCCTCAATGACCTGATAGAGAAGAGGAGAGAGGACGGCCTGAAAGCTTTCCCTGCTGCCAACATAGAGAAAGTGGCTCTGCATGTTGCTCGTGGCCTTCAGGTAACTCACAGACTCTTTTCTACCTGGTGTAATATAGCTGGATCAATTACAGCTGGATTAACTTCACGCCTGTGTCTCTGTATATCCATGAAATTTGATCTCCCATGACACACTGTACACATCAGTCACTCTTTCAAAGTTATGTCTTGTCTTTTGAAATGTGTAGTTGACACCTCTGTCTGCTCATCAGTCATCCAGTATCCTGACATTCATTTTATGACCAAAGTGTTGCTATCTAACCTGCCTGCAGTGGTTGAAGATTTACTCAGATCCTTAAAGGGATAGTAAAGATTTTTGAAGTGGGATTGTTACCCATGGTCAGTGTATTACAAATAGTTGAGGATGGTCAGCACGCCCCTAGTTTGGAGAAGCAGGTGGGAGTACCAAAACAGAAGCTAAGCAATGTTTTGCTGTGGATGGGGGTTAGTAACAAAATGTCATTACACTGCCTAGAAAAAGTCCAACCCAAGAAAATCAGTTTAAGGCCATGTCCACACGGAGACGAGATTAGGTGTATCCGCAATGGGTTTTTTTATCGTATAGACCTTTCGTAAACACAGAACCAGCGTTTTAGGAGCCCAAATACACCAACTTTTGAAACCGGGTCCCAGAGTGAAAAAATCTGAAGATGCCACCTTCGCGTTTCCATATTTACAACACAGTACGCCTCTTTTCTGAAACGATGACGCCATAACCCCACTTCTCCCTTAACCCGCATGTGCTAGTCAACATTCCCCTGCAGTTTTGTAATCAAGTGTGACCCTAAGTAACAGCTCTACCTCGTCGTCAGTCCATACAAAGTGGACTCCTCTGGCATTTGTATTTTCCGCCATTTTCTTCTTCGTGTTCGTTTATTGTTTTATGCGCATGCTCCATTTCTTATTCTCTGATTTTGGTGTACTTTGTGGCAGCGTTGCAGTGCCACTTACAGGCCTTGCATATATACTACAGCGTTTTCAGTGGCTTCATGTTTATGTACACATATCTTGAGACGATTCCGTGTTTATGGAAAACTTTCAAAAAACGAAATCGGTTCCATCTTCGTGTGAATATAATATAAGTGTATGCTATTTTACTTTGTTGTCAGACAGCCCAGAACTGAAGATGTTATATCGCTCTCTTCAGAGCCACCAGACTCCATTGGCAAAAACAGTCATTTTACCTCGCTGAACACAGGAGCTGCTGGTCTACTGCTGCATCTATCTGTAATTTGTTTATGTTACTGTGTGACTATGATGAATCCAAACTAACGCTTTAAAACATCAAAGTCACAAGATCACACAAACAAACAGCAGACTGAGGCAGTGGTAGACCAACAGCTTCCATGTTCAGCACGGTAAAATTACTGGTGGCCTTGAAGAGAGCATAGATAACTTTCACTTCAGTTCCCAGTCAGAAAGAGCTGTTTGGCAGCAAGGTAAAGAAGTGAAAATATTCCAAATATATCATATACTTAGTGACACTGTTTTTATTTTAGGTGGTTAAAATACATTTTGTTGTTGACCCTGTCAACAACAGTATATTGCTTAGCTTCCAAGTCAGACTCCTGCCCTCTTCTCCAAACTGAGGGGGCTCTGACCATTAATTACTATAGGCAATACACTGACAATAGATAAGTACTTCATACGACCCCACTTCAAAAAATACAAACTAGTAAAGTAAAAGAAGAAGAAGTACCACCACACTGAAAAAAATACTGTTATAAGTAAAAGTCCTTTATTCAAACAGTATTAGCATCAAAATGTACTATATATAAGTAAAAAAGTAAAACTACTCATTATGCATAATAGCAAATTTCAGAAAAATCTACATATATATTAATGAAATATAATTACTGATACCCAATGTGTACATCACTTTAAAGTTGCAGCTGGTGAAAGTAGTGGAGCTTGTTTTTTTACTTCACACTGCCCGGTAGCTTGTGAGTTTCATAGTAATACTTCATACTTCCATAGTAATATAATAATATGAGTCCATGTGTGAATATGTATTTGTGTGTAGTTAGGGGTTACCTGAAGGGTGTGGACCTAACAATTAAAAGAAAAAACAAGTTACAGCTCTGACTTTGAGCTTATATTTAAATGAAACACACAAAAAGCACATTTTATTTTATTTTCTGACCTATTTATGCTTTGGCATTAATTGGTTGAGTCACATGTCAAGAAAAAGAATATGATTTTAATAAAATATCCATGGGAAACCATAGTCAAAATCCCCTCACAGCGCCAGTGGTTCATTCTTTCCCAAATCATATTTGTCTCCTCTCAACATCAGCCATCTTTTAATTTAATTTCAGAAATGAGGATTGTTTAACAAAGCAAAATAAACACAGAAGGACGTTGTTAAGCCTTTGTTTGTTTCTCCCTACAGTATCTCCACAATGAGAAGAAGCTGCTGCACGGCGACATGAAGTCATGTAATGTTGTCATCAAAGGAGACTTTGAGACCGTCAAGATCTGCGATGTCGGTGTGTCTCTGCAGCTGGACGAGAACATGAGAGGTAACGACTGTCTTCATGTCATTTATGATAAAAATCAGCCAAGAAGCCTTGATGAGAAAATGCAGCATTGTACTCTGTGTGATGGGTGGGGGCAGGGATGGTTGGAGCACAGAAAGCCTCCCACAGTGCTCAGTTTATACACAACAGCTTATTAACAATAAACTGTGGCTCGTACTGTAGGTCCTCGAAAGAGTTTCAGTTGCAGACATACATCGGTGAACAGGAGTAATATGGCTCTTGATTTTGTTCCTGTGTCTACATTTTCAGGTCACACAGTCTTATTTTTAAAACACTATCAATTGGTAATATCTTGAGCAGTAGAAAAATTATTAGTCAGTTTTGAGCCTTTAATAGTAGATTTAAAGCCTTTTTTTTTTCTTTTTTTTTTCCCCCAACAGTATGATGCAAAAATGTGGAAATACAGAAAATCTGCATGCAAATTTTTTCGCATGACAACTACGCAAACCAGGTCCAGTGTGAATTATCCACATCGCTGTGTTCCATTTTTGTTAAGAAAAAGAAAAAAGTTTCCTCCTAAATCGTGCCGCCACACAACAGCAACCTGTCATTCCAGACAGAGAATGTTATCTTGAAAACAAATGTCCATTGCTCTGAAATCCCATCTCTGCAAAAAATACACTCTCCCAGCAGGTACAAAGATTCATGGCCTGCAGATACTCCACTCACTAACTTACCAAATACACCACTCAGCTGCTCCAACCATCAAACCTCTGATAGTGACAAAACAGTCACCTGTCCTGTTCTGCATGAAACACTTAATTATGCCAACCATGGCAGAAGGATTGTCTGATTGGCAACCTGTGAAACGGCTTTTAGAGTAGGGATGCACAATATTGGATTTTTTTTGCTGATATCTGATATACCGATATGTAACAAATTATTTGGGGATAACAATATCGATATATCCACTTTTTTCCCCGCCTAATTGTAGTGATCATCAAGTCTCTTCTGTAGTGGAATTAACATCTTATTTTACGTGCATACTCTTGTCATGATGGTCCACCAGCAGCTGGAGACTGAGACTGGAGAATTGAGTGCTTTTTGTGTGTAACATTAATTCATTGTACAAAATAAGAAAAAGCAAGTTAATTTCAAAGCCAGTATTGGCCAATACCGATGATGTACTGAAATTATCGTGCATCCCTATTTTTGAGACATCAGCCATCTTAAACAGCAACATCTTGAAGATAAAGGTTAAAAAATGGTTCAGTGGTTTTCTGAAACAGCAGTGCATTTGTATAAGTGCTGTGTGAATGTTTTCAGCCGTGTATTAATAATAATAATTTACAGCAGTAGGAAGTCTACTAACCCAACATGTCACCCAGTGTGATGTTATTATTGGATCATTAATGTGTTTTTAATAGTTATTGGGAAACAATTGTGGTCGATGAAACAGAGAAGAAGAAGTTACTGATTATCAGGCTTTGGATACACAAACAATACTAGTTAAGTTCAGTTCAGTTCAGTATGTGTGCGTGTGTGTGTACAAGTGGGATTAATCATGGATTAAAGCACAGAATTGGCAGAAAACATTTGGGTGGAAACGACTGTTTACAGCAGCTGATTAACTTTGTTCCTGTGCCCATACAGAAACATTAAGTCGTCAGTCTCTCATGCTTTAACTCTTCTCATACATACATGTCATTAGCCAGTGGAGGTGTCTTCTATTTTGAGTTTAACTTAAACTAATTGCAAACCTCTGGATCTTGCTTCGTTGATGTGATTGTAAAATGGCCCAGAAAAACATGAGCTTCTTGTTTTAACAGACAAATTGAATGTTTCGTTTTGTAATTAAATTGTCATCTAGTCCGATTAGGCTTTAATTAATGTTTTTTCATCTGTGTGCTCAGTGTCAGACCCAAAGGCAGAGTACATCGGTACAGAGCCGTGGAAACCCAAGGAAGCTCTGGACGAGGGCGGAGAGATCACCGACAAGGCCGACATCTTCGCCTACGGTCTGACTCTGTGGGAGATGATGACACTTGCCATGCCTCATCTGGAGATGCTGGAGGATGAGGACGAGGAAGAGGAGGATGAAGGTGAGCCACTCACAGACCTCAGGAAGCCCTGAATTTTGCACTCGTCCACATCAGTCAGCTGAATTGTGTTCTTATTCTACAGATCAGTTACAGTTTTGTCACAGTTTCAATGTAATTTTCAGTTTCTTCAGGAGCCATGTTCCTGCTGCAGTTCAGTGTAACAAATGCTTTAAAGCTATACTTGCATGTGGTGTTTTTATGGCATACTAAACTGTGACATTTTAATGACTTTTTATGACATGCTCAACAATCAAATTTTTGGATTTTATTTTATGACACACAAGATCATGACTTCTCTTTTTAATGACAAACTATATGATGACATTTGTGGCTTGTTTTTATTTTTGTTTTTTGACATACTATACAATGACTTTTTTTATGACACATAAGAGTATTACTTTTTTGTCATTTTATATGACATAATGACCTTTATAAAATCCTGTCCTATGACTTTGTATGGCATACTATACTGTGGCTTTTTTTGACATAGTACACTATGATATATTTTATGACATACTTAACGACGACTTTCTTGATATATCATACTATAACTTAAAAAATATCATTATGGAATACTATAGTTTAACTTATCATTTTTTCTGAAATACAGTACTATGATTTTTTTTTTTACACCATACTCTACACTGACTTTTTTTTTTTTTTTGAAAGAAATACTATACTATGACTTTTTTTGTTTATGATCAATGATTTTTTTTTCCCATGACATACTGGTTTTCCATCATTTACATACTATATTATGACACTTTTTCTGCCATGCTATGACTTTTTTATGACATACTATTCTATGACTTTTTTTGACATACTATACTGTGACTTTTGGCATACTATAGTATGACTTTTTTATGACATACTATACTGTGACTTTTTTATGACATACTATACTGTGACTTTTTTATGACATACTATACTATGACTTTTTTATGACATACTATTCTATGACTTTTTTGACATACTATAGTATGACTTTTTTATGACATACTATACTATGACTTTTTTATGACATACAATTCTATGACTTTTTTTATGACATACTATTCCATGACTTTTTTTA
>NC_065517.1:17646843-17685589 GCF_006386435.1 Epinephelus moara
CCAATTTTTCTGTCACCATTATTGTATCTCTTGCACAGGTAAGTGACATTACTTACAAATCTCTCAATGAATATTGATTGGTTATTTTACCAAATGGAGAAAACAGCCATTAATGAGCGCAACACTAGACCTATTTGAATAATTGAAAAATTTAATGTATGGATGGCATTTTAGAGGCCTTAAAGCAGGCTAAATACAGCTAACTATAGATGCCGTTTCTTTTGTTTTAACTCCTATCAGTTCTGGTTTTCCTCTTACTGTTCTAGTGAAACTAATGCTTGAAATGATCATTATCAATCATCTTATCAATAGTCCCTTTCCGTATGATTTCTGCAGTGTTGCAACCCTACTACCTTTTGCTATGGCAAGCCATGTTTGTCAACGTGTGAGTCACCTTTGGTTGTATGCAAGTTGGGGACGGGACGGAAGAGTTCATCATTGCTTTTTTAAGTATTTATTGGTTCTGATGCTTTTGTACGCAAATTATTCCACAGTCTACATGTTGACTATTGACCTCCAGGGGATATAAGGATTAGTGCAGATTACTTGCAGAAAAGTAGTTGTGTGCACATCCTGTCCTGTATTTAGTCCAGGTGCATGGGTAATGGCTTTGATGTAGACAAGATTGGGAATATCCACAGTCTGAATTTGATTTTATGACCTTTTTTTGAAGGGGTAATTTTGCCTCTCTTTTATTATGTGTGTTTAGCGTACTATTGTCATGATACTGGACTTTTTAAACTTTGATACAATCAGGGCTTACGTAAGCCGGTATATGCCAACCTTTGTCAGTATCACATGTAGTTGTCTGGCGGATGAAGATATCAATGGCCAAAATGTGTGGTTGGAAATATGCCAGATTAATCAATTCATTTATAGCATATTAAATGCCCTGATATTGAGTCACCTATAAGATATGTTGCCAAGACAACTGAAGTATAAACGTATATTATGCAGATCAGATTTTTTGATATTAATCACCAACGGATCTCTTTATCCACTGAAGCCCCATAGAGTGTGCCTCTGCCTCTTCAGAGCACATTCATGGCAGTCATAGTCTTCCTCTGAGCATTCTCAGTGTAGTAAGGTGACAGCATCATGAATCAAGTTCTCCAGGAAGACTTCCAATACACAGTGGGTCTCCTGGTAGAACAGACCGGAGATACACTTGAGTCCACCATGGTGAGCTGCTTGGCGATTTTTTTTGACGCATGGCGCACAGAGTCCTTTTCCTCCTTTGCCTCTGCCACTAAACCCTTGATTAGTCTCTCTGTTCAGTTGGCTGCGTCTTCATTTAGATTATTTTCTATTTATTAATTTGAAGTGTTTTATTGCCTTTTATAGGTAGGCTATTATGGCTATTTAAAACACTTGTCTGGTAGTTGTTCTATACATCTGGAAACTGTGGATACAGGATACTGGAAAATAGTTACATTCAATACCATTTTTGATACCACAGGAAAAAGTTGACTCTGAGGGCATAAAGTTTAAAACACGTATAGAAAGATACATATAAGAAGGCTGTAACATGACGACCACGACTTTTCTCTTTTTGGTTAATTGCAGGGAACTGCAGAATGACTGTGGTAAACACAGCTGGTACCAATGTATTGATACTTAAGTCAATGATTATTGAAACCATTTCAAATATTCAGTATTGATATCTATCGATAAAAAGATATTTTTCACAAGATTAGTTCAGCATGGTCTGTTGAATTTTGTGTGATGTTGTTGTGTTATGCAGTGTTGCTTGTTTTAAGATATTTGAGTAGTTTGAATGCCTCATGTAACTCAATCTGCAGAATAAATGTTGGCAATGTATGTTTTTTTAAACCATGGACATGTTACATTTAAATATTTCATTTGTAGTGGATATGTTGAAAGTTTACATTTCTTAGTTTATGTTTCAATTTTCAGTTTTATGTTGTGACAGTGCTGTGTGTTAATGTGTGCTAAGGTTTGGGCACAAAAAACACTTGTTTAGGGTTAGGATTTTGGCTTAAAATGCCTAGTTTGGTCACTGCAAACATGGTTGGAAATGTCCGTACTCATGTTAACAAGTAACTGGTTTTGTTGGTCTGTACTTTCTCCTTTGTCGAGTAAGCCATTTTCCTTATGAAGACCTGGTTGAATATTATACTGAAAAAAATGCCTTAAGTTTTGGGAGCTTTTCCCAGTGTGCTGTGCCCATTTGTCCTTCCTGTTGTTGAACTTGAGCAGTTTTCACCTGTCTCATATATTGGTCATGGTGCTCCTGCGAGTTACACCTAAAACCTCCCTCACAGATTTCACTGAAGAGTTGAACTACTGTTTGATGAAGTACTTTGCAACAGGAATACAGCTTTGCTCATTACAAGTGTCTTTATTATCAAGTATCCCTTGCTATCCTAAAAACAAAATATGCTGGGCAGTATTTCAAGGGTTGTCAAGGTTGGCACAGGCTATCTTATCAACATCAAATCAATACTAAATGTTAAAATATCACTGGTTATTAAAAACTGCACAGTTGAGGGAGGAAAAAATTCTCACACTGATTGTTGTGATTGCACGTAACATGAAACCATCATTTCCTGAGAAATTTACAATGCAAAGATAACATATTCATCTAGCAGCTGTGGTGTGTTAACGGGCCCCTACGCCCACTCTTTATACGTGTGTGTGTGTGTGTGTGTGTGTGTGTGTGTGTAGACAGCTATTGTTGTTAATCTGATTTGGTTAAATGTCCCCAGGGCACACACAAAGCAGAACCTCCTCACCTTTAACCTCTCCCTCCTCCTCGTCTCTCCCTCTTCCTCACAGATAATAATCCCCGACCATTTCACTCATTTGAAGAGGCTAATCAGTTTAAATACTTTGATACAGACAATATTTTGGGGCAATGAATGTGAGCTCTGTGTGGCAATAATTTATTTTTATTGCAGAATGATAGAGCTGGGTAAAACAGAGAAGATCAAATAGCATAATAAAAATTTGTAGTTTTGGCTATCGGTGCTTTCCAGATATTTACACAGTGAGATTTTGGACAAATAATCATCAGTAATGTGGATGTAATGACTAAAGGCAAATAGCAGAACAGCTATAACAGTCTGCTAAGTTCAGAAAATTACATCACTTAACTGTAATTCAGCCTTTTATGACCAGGAAAAGAGGAAACTGAGAATATTACGACATCCAAAATCTAAGACGATATCTAATCACATTTCATGGTATTGATATAATATTGACATATTGCCCAGCCCTAGTTTAGTGTATGTAGTACAGTTTGTAAATCCATTATATGGGAATAATGAGGCCTGATTTCTGAATCAAAGGTGAACAGCACACTGTTTCCTCACTGTTCCTATAGCCTATATAGAGCCATAGGACATGCACGCTGCACAAGGATGAATTAAAAGGTCTTCTGTTGCATCCATGGGTTGGACTGGGTATCTCAGTATAATCTTGTTTATGAGTTTCTATCAGATAGTTCTTGATTTAAACAAACGTTTTGCAGATTTTAGACAATTTTTCAGGCAAAATTCTTGTATAGGTGCTTATGTAAAAACAGTATTTAACATTTTAAAACTGTGGCTTGTAGAAAAGCATGTTTATATTTCTTAAAGTAAGGTAAATTTTGCCCTGCTTTTTGTTGTTTGATATTTTTGGTGTCATTTTTGCACTAGTTTCAGACCTGTCAGTTAGATAAGAATTAGATTTCAATCTTCTTTATCCCTGAAGAATCCAAAATGTAGACAGTCTCTAGCTATGTATATACTATATCACCACAGTTATATAATGTCAATATATTTCCCGTCCCTACAGTAATATAAATGTATGGTCATAGGCTGTATTGATTACCATGCATACTGAGAAAAAAACTACATTTTTGGTGCTGTAAACACCATCAGGAAAGTATTTCATAAAAAAATTACATGAATAAGAGGTGAGTTTTATATTGTTAGAAACTGGAGAAGAACTTGGCAGCAAATAATTAAGCCTTTAAATATCCTGCATTTTGAATAATTCTTGTTATGTCATGCATATTCAGTCCAGTAGAATTTTTATACGTCATGTTGTTCCCATGAGCAACCCAGAAATACACAGATGTAAACAGTGTCATTTATTTATTTAGAACTGTGGATTATCAACCTGGACAAAACGCCCGTGTTTGCTTTATTTGCATCTCCAGTGGACTGAAGACATTTTATTTCTCGCTTTTTCCACAATCTGTCGTCCCAGTGTTTGACAGGCAGACTGACAGCGAGCAGCAGCAGCAGCAGACATGTGTTTAACATGCACTTTGAGGCTTGTCGGCGTTTGACGTCAGCTCTGTAGACATCTCTCTGAGCAGAGCGGAGACGTCGGTCTTGTTGGTTTAGCCTCATTATCCCACATCCAGCATGTTTCCAGTCAGACGAGTGTTGGTGTGTTTACACCTCCCTGCTTTTCTCTCCCTCTCTCTCTCTTTCTCTCTCTCCACCGTCTGAACTGTGATATTCAGCTGACCTCAAAGCTAACAATCGCCAGCTCTGTCTCTCCCCCTTTTCTCTCCCCTCCTGCCTCCCCCCTCACTTCTACCTGGGGCAAAGTCTTATGTAAAACACATTTATTTTTAATAGATTTTTTAATGAATTTTTTAGCTGCCTATTAATAATGCCATTAGTGGTGGCAGAGCGGCGTCAGACAGCAGCCCGGCCTGCTAATCCTGCCCCGCAGCCCTGGCAAACCCAACTAATCCAGGCCCCTGCTTTGGCTCCAAGTAGGCCTCACACACACACACACACACACACACACACACACACACACACACACATACACGAACACACACAGAAGTATGTGCAAACACGTACTGTATGTAAAACACTCTGCCACACACACATGAGAGTATTTGTTAATCCTCACGGTGTGTATGTGTTCAAACAGGCGCTCTGCTTCACCATTATTTCTTTCTCACTGTCTTTTCACACGCTGCCCCCCCCCCCCCCCCCCCCCTTTCTTCTTCTTCACTCGTTCACCAGCCCTCCTCCTATCGCTCACTCTCTCCTCCCTTCCTCATTCATGTCTTTCCTTTGCCTCCCACCTTATTTCTCCCTCGTCCCTCTTCTACGCGCTCCCCTCCCCTCCCATCTTGACCTCCTCCCTCATTTTTTTCTCTCTTCGCCTTCGCCTCCCTCCTCAACTGCCTTTCTTCTTCTTCTCCCCTGGGCACCCAGCAGGCCTGGCCTTGGTGCTCGACTCCTCACGGAGGCTCCTTACCTGGGGCCCTGAGTGTGCACACATGCAAACACCCACACACACACACACACACACACACACACATCTGTGGATGCTACAAAAACCCAGTGCAGAGCAGGGAAATGGTGAGCCGCTTAAAGCCTTAATAGAATTTGAGCCTGGCTCAGAGAGCGCTGGAGAAAAGGTGTTAATTACTGCTGGTTTTAATGCTAATTAAATGTTTCAATTAATGGTGTGTTTGTTGCCAAAATGTGTGTCAGTAATTGACGAACGGCAATAAGGTGTTTGAAGGCATTAAAGAAAGAGACAAAGAACGAAAGAGAGAGCGCTCTACCTCCTAGATGTGCCAGAGCCTGGAGCAGTGCAGCATGGGAAATTTCATTCATGAGGTGGGGAAAAAAAAAAGAAAAAAAGACAGAGCTGGAACAGATTCAACACAGCTGTTTTCCATAAAACCGTTCATGGCCTCCATCAAATATAGTGTTTCTGTCTGGGCTGTGCTGCTGGACTGTTGGTGTATACCGTGTAGTGGACTGAGGGAACACTGGATCTTTGACAGGAGAATAACATAAACAGGCAGAGAGCATACTAGTTTGTATCTTATTGTCAAAGTACAACTTATGTGTAGAGGAAGATAAAATAAATTCATAGCTAAATATGACAGTAAAAGAAACAGAAACCTCTGCTCAAAACTTATCTGTATCCAGATTTAATCTCCCCTACACAACTGGATGTTGTTTTGTGTTGCAAGATGACTGTAGTTGACAGTAAATAAGGTTCATTTGTGATATTGATGACTCATGCTTTTGATCAAATAAAGTGAAGAAAATTATGAGAAAAGGCAGAGGTTTTGCTGATCCCTTTAAATACATATAAAACTTTTATTGGTTAAACTGTAGTGTTTTGGTGCACATGGAATATTAATTTTCATTTGGATTTTTTATCATTGCTTATTTGATCAGATTTGTACATAAACACGGATTTATTTGAGTTAGAACTAAAACAAATACAAAATATTGATCCCTAGAGACATTACACACTCAGGGCATGATGTCAGTAGTTCCTGTATTACTACATATACAAAAACAAGCAAGAGAGCACATAACACTGCACCTTTCAGTGTGTTTTTGTGATAGTGTGTTAATTAATTAACGATTAATTCAATACAGCTACAGTAGTTTATGACAACACAATCGGCAGAATAAATGCTGTAATTGTGTTGTAAATTTGTAGGTTTCATGTGTTAAATTTGTATACTTAGTACGTCTTCTTTCCATACATTTCAGTTTTCAATTTTATGTTGTGAAAGTGCTGTGGTTAACACATGATTAAGTTTAGGCACATACACCACTTGGTTAGTGTCATGTTTTGACTTAAAATACCCAGCTGGGTCGTTACAGACAGGACTGGAAATGTCCCAAACTCTTGTTTTAAAATACCCAGTTTTGTAGCCACAAACAGGATTGAAAATGTCCTGAACTCTTTTTTAAAAATGCACACTTTTTAGCTGAAAATGTCCCAACCTTTTTTTTAAGAATACCCAGTTTTGTCACTACAAACCCAGCTGAAAATGTCCCAAACTCTTGTTAAATAATACCTGGTTTTGTAGCCATGAACATGACTGGAAATGTCCTGACCTCTCGTTAAAAAATACTTGGTTTTGTTGCTATAAACACAGCTGGAAATGTCCCAAACTGTCATAAAAAAAAAATACAAACTTTTTGGCTGTAAATGTCCCAACCTTTCATTAAAATACCCAGTTTTGTCACCACAAACCTGGCTGAAAATGTCCAAAACTCTTGTTTAAAATTACCTGGTTTTGTAGCCATAAACACAGCTGGAAATGTCCCAACCTTTCTTTAGGAATACGCAGTTTTGTCTTCACAAACATGACCAGAAATGTATGGGCATCTTGTTGAAAATACCTGGTTTTGTAGCCAGAAACACGACTGGAAATGCCCTGATCTCTTGTTAAAAATACCCGCTTTTCAGCTTTAAATATCTCAAACTCTTGATAAAAAATACCTGGTTTTGTAGCCACAAACTGAACTATTGGAAATACCCCAACCCCTTGTTAAAAACACTCAGTTTTGATTTCACAAACATGACTGGAAATATCCTGTCTTGTAAGAAAAGTAACCGTTTCTGTCGGCACAAACATGGCTGGAAATGTCACTGATCTTGAACAGAAATCTGCTGCTTGGCAGTCATCTCACCTAGCTGTCACACCATCCACCATCCAACTTTCACTGTTACACTCAAATGAATGACCCAATCTGCATCAGTAAACTAACTGCTGTTCAGATGGTAAAAACAGGAGATGCATGAGAGAGGTGACCAACTTCTTTGTAAAACTTAAGCTCTGAAAATTGTGCAAAAATTAATGTTTCTGCAATACTTCCTCCAATCCTTCAGTTGGATTTACATCTGCATCAAAACTAGTCAATGTTACTGGCCAATGGCCTATCTCTCCATCAGATTACGCTGTTATCTGTGAAGAAAACTGTTTGAAAAACAAATAAGTAAACACACATGACCACGGACAAAAACCTCTCCCGTAAAGATAAAAAATAGATCACAAGCACAAATTTTCTGTGCTGCTTAATCAGCAAGTGAGTCACCTTATTTCTTAAAGCTAATGTAATATAATTACAGGGTTTCTGTGAGGTGTTTCGGAGCTCTGTGATGGTCTACATGCTGTCTTATGCGCTCTTTAATCCGCTGAGTTCTGGCTTGACAGGTCAACATTTAAAGGAGCCAATATCAACTATTGGAAAGAGCTGTCTAAAGTAATTGGTCTCTGCATTGACTTTACTATCAAACAACTGAACTTTTCTCACAATGTCGTACCTTCAGCTCTCTGTCAGCGCTGTTTGTAGTCTAAGACGTAATGCTATTAAAAACATGTACACTTTCATTTCTTTTGTCACTGTGGAGCAGTTGGGTGTTCGTCCTCATGTTGACACTGTGTGTAGACCACAGGTGTGTGTGTGTGTGTGTGTGTGTGTTGCCCTGGGTGATACACTGCAGACACAGACAGTCCATCATGCTGAATTATAACCTCAGTGAGGAGCCAGCAACGCACTCACAACTGCTTTGTGTTCACTTTACACACTCACTATGTGTGTGAGTGTGTGGGTGTTTTTGCTTGTGCATAATCTTCGGTATGTATATACTGTACGTCTGTGTGCGTGTATGTGTGTGTGTGTATGTTACACTTGCTGCACACTGATATGAATTCCATCTGACTTGGTATGCAAATCAAAAGACTCTAGGTAGGGTAGTGCTAATCGCCCGGTGGCTCTTTGGGGTGTGTGTGTGTGTGTGTGTGTGTGTGTGTGTGTCCTAAGGCTTTCGGGATAAGGATGTGAAATTCCAGATCAGCGTTTCGGTGCTGAAGCCCGTAGGCTCCTGTCAATCCTGCAGACACACACACACACACACACACACACACACACACACACACACACACACACACACACACACATCTCTCTGTGAGTTTCTGGCTCAGATTAACATAATTAAGTCATTTGTTGTGGTTGGGGCTGATAAAATCATTGAATTATTCAATACCAACAATATCACAGGATAGATAAATCTGTGTGTGTTTGTGTGTAAATGTTTGTTTGCATGCGTGTGCAGGTGTCACTGCGCACCCCCTGACGCCTCCTCTTCCATCACCCACAATGCACTGCACTCCTGGCAACGATCCGGCGGGCCTAATCAATTGCTCCTCCACCCAGCATCACAACAATCCATCACAAACACACACATCCTCCGCACGCACTTGTTAATTTGTTTCCATGGCGACAACATTGCAGATGTTGTGACATCGTTGATCATATGGAGATGCTTTTAAGATTCCTTAAATGTAGAATTATTATGCTTGAGTTATGTTTGTTTCCATATTTGTGCTCACTGTTCCTCTACTGTATTCAAAAACAAAGCAATGCTTTGTGTTGCTGCAGTGAATTAGCATCAGCGTCTTCTTCATGTTTGAAAGCAGCCTGAAAGTTCTTTTACTGAACACTGACAGCAAAACAAAATGGTTGGAAGAAAGAGGAGGAGGAGGAGGGAGGGGGGGCGGGGGTGTTGGTGGTAAAAATACTTTGAAGTACAGCAATTGTGCGCCAAGGACAATAGGAAGAGTTTGATGAGAGCGGAGAAATGCTGTAATTGTGGGGGTGTGGGGTGTTACAGTGAAAATGAAACAATGCTCGTAGAGTGGAAATACAACTCGGCACAGAGGAGGTGTGGGCTTTGTGTACACGTCATTTGGGAACATGGAATGAGACTGAACTGTGCAGAACTCTGAGTTCTTGCTCAGGGTTTGTTTAGCAAATGTTTTCAACATCTTTTCCTTTTATCAGTTTTGTGTGATATGATTGCTGCTGTTTTCACCTTAACTCAACCGTTTGACTCCCAGCATCTGTACTTAACGATGCAATTCCACGTTTTCTTAGCAAACAGATCTCTCATATTCAGTGGGTATGACATCAACCACAAGTGATGAGAGTAGTGAAATCTCCAGTGTAAATGAATCCTGTCTACAGTTCTATTATGAGCAGTTAATACATTGAGAGGCAAAATGCCAGGATCATAATGCCATGTATAAAGAGGTATTTACACAGCAAGACACACAATACTTTAAAGTTAGAGAAGGCATGTTAAAACGCTACCAGTGGGAATATCACCTTTGTGTCCTGTACAAGTATGAACTGCAGTACAGTGGATCTGCTGATGTTTTTCTGATGATGCTGTCATATACTGCAGATACAGTGTGAGAATAAGAGTTCGGTACACAGAAAACTAAATAAACTCTCACCTTCATTCTCACACAGTTAAATTCTTTTGGCTGACGTAATTTTGTTTTTCATTAGCCGGTGTGTCTGATGTCTACAGTGTAGAGATTTATGTGAAGTAGAACTGGCCCTTTGCTAAGCCCCGCCCCTTTATGATGGTCCGTCAAGCTGTCAGAGCTAGCATAGAGCCCACACTGTAACTAACTGCACTCTATAAAGGAATATTATCTGATTTTTCGAAAATATGAAATGCGATTCCAGAGAGAAGCAGACAGAAGGGTCTACAGTCTGCAGGGTTCCTACGCAAGTATGGAAAGTATGGAAAAGTATGGAAAAAAATTAAAAAGTATGGAAAATGAAAAATAAAGTATGGAAAAATATTTATGTTTCCAGACTATTACCACTGTTCTAAAATACTGTTTTCTAAAATAGAAAATTAGGTATTTCCAAAAATAATTTAATCAATCCGGATCGTGTTTTATGCCGGGCCAAGCACAGTTTGTGTGAGAGCAAACGTCTCGGAAAACATACCGCCCCTTTTACCTGATTGACAAGTGGTATGTCCAGTCCGCTGCCCCATGACCCTCCTCCAGCCCCCCAGGTATCAAGTTTCACTCCAACACTGCACCTTCGACAAGAAGACGTTTCACGTGGTTCACAATGGGTAGATGCAAGTTTTTGGATGGATGGCTTGACAATACCGTATACTGGTTGGCCAAGGATTCCCAATTCACACACAGAGCTAGATGCAAGTGTGAAACCGATTCTCCCCCATCGCCAACATGGGGGAGAAGGCGATTCTGAGCCACATGAAAGGAAAAAAACACTGACGTCTCGTTACTGCATCGCTTGCACCCAGAGTCCCAACCTTTTTGCCTCAGCCCAGACCAACGACTCCATTATGTGAACATGCCCACACTCCGAATGATGAACAGTGAGAACATTCAATTATATTATTAACCTCTTGGATCAAGACTGTCCTGTAATGTCGTTTAGCGAGTCTGACGTGCGTCTACAACACAAACGTCAGACTCGCTAAAAGACATGATAGTCTTGATCCAATGCTAGAGAGTATATCCTTCAAATGACAAGCGAATGTACTATTAAGATTATGTTAGCTGGAAATCTTGAAACACTGGAAGCGCGACCAATGTATGCTGTTATGTAGCATGCCCGATGCATCTGTGCACCGGTATAACCTAGCTAAACGAGCTATTTGTGGCTATAATTTCTGAGTTTTTATTTGCATGCTATTATGGTACTTGGCTACAATCGCCTATTAAGAATAATTAAATATGATGTGAAATATGATACACTGATTTATTTACTGAGATGTCGCATATTCTCTGAAAAACAAACAAACAAAACATGCCGAGAAGTCTGGAAATTAGGGTATGGAAAAGTATGGAATTTTGAAATTCCAAATGTGTAGGAACCGTGAGTCTGTGTTTGAAGGATATATCCAGGATGTCAAACTGACTCAGCAGCAACAACAGGTTAAAAAGACAAAGATAGTTAGAAGCTAAATCCGAACTATAGGCTACAGATCACACTAGCCCTTTTTAGAGTAGGAATTGTGCAAATTTGCAGGAAAGCCCAATCAGTCTTTTTTCAGCATTGGCAGTATAAAAACAAAATCGGGGAGTGCAGCAAAATGCCGCTTACCTACTTTTGTTTATACAGAATGCACCTTTTTCGGGGCAATGGGGGGGGGGGGCGTGAGCAAGTAACAAAACATGTAGCTCAGCATGTGACGTAAATAGTGACCTAGGAGGGAAGCCGCGGCTGGTCAGTCCTTCGGCGATTCTCTCGTAATCGGCCCGTCCTTCACCGTTCCTGTCATCTGACGGTTAATGGCCTCTTTGTTTGCGAGGGCAAACAAAGAGGCTCTCCCCAGTTGCTCATTTACAGTGTCTGTCAGGTTTGTGTTTCCCTCTTGCTACTAGCTGCTCGCTAATTCCTGCTATCAGTTGTTTCTGGTTTATCCACCGCCAGTGGTTCGCACATGCGGCGTCATCAACAGCTCCTCCCACTCTGTGTATCTCAACGCTCGTAGCTTGCCGGCAAAATGGCCCAACATTCGCGGAAAATCTGGCAGTGTAAAAGGGAACCACCACATCACTGCTGATCTCCACAGAAGACAGTGAATATAAAGGGAAACTTCACTGATATTGAACCAGCTGTGTGGCATCGCAGTGTGTGCAGATGAACATGCTGCCAGTGCCTGGACCTCTGCTAGCAAACAGGTGGAAAGCTCCGGGGGAAGCCAGACACATTTCATCTGCACACACTGTTTCACAAAGTTCCCCTGCTTCCCTTCACTGGTTCCTGTACAGCAGGGTCGGTCTTTTTTCACTGTTATAATCATTAAAAAGCAAAAGCAGCATGTGTATACATACAGTAGGCTTTATCTTCAGTAGCTAGCTAGCTAACCCTACATTTTTCAGGGTTTGAATTTGGTTTTGCAACAGGGAAGAAACGTATATCTTTTTCCAGCCTCTCCAGGTAATGAGTATCATTAATACATGACGTGCCCCAGGCACAACATTTAGCTCCAAATCCACAAAAAAATTAAGGAAATCTGATATGACTACATTAGAGTATATGGAGCCCAGCCATGATGTTGTCGGACCCTGGTCTGAGCTGGCCAATTCTACACTATAGCCCCTTTTACACTGCCAGATTTTCAGCTAATGTTGGGCCGTTTTGCCGGCAAGCTGCGAGTGTTTAGACACACAGAGCCAGATTGGCGAGTTGTTCCGAGGTGATCAATTTTCTGCCTCATAGGGTAGACATATTGGCGGAACCTTTTTGGTTTAAAAAGAACGAGGTGCCCTTACGCCACTGGAGGGGCCATTGATGACTTGTGGGAGGAGCTGTTGATGATGGCTACTGGTAGCAAGAGGGAAACGCAAACCTGACAGACACTACAGTAAAGATGAGCAACTGGGGAGACAAGGAATAGCGCACCCTCCTTGTCCTCGAAACGAAGAGGCCATTAATCGTCAGATGACAGGAACAATGAAGGACGGGCCGACTTACGAGAGAATCGCTGAAGGACTGACCAGCCGCGGCTTCCTTTGGAGTACATCACTGTTTACGTCACACGCTGAGCTACACATTTTGTTACTTGCTCACGCCCCCCATTGCCCCGAAAAGGGCGCATTCTGTATAAACAAAAGTAGGCAGGAGGCATTTTGCCGCACTCCCCAAATTTGTTTTTATACTGCCAATGCTGAAAGAAGACTAATTGGGCTTTCCTGCAAATTTGCACAATTCCTACTTTAAATGGGCTTATGATTGGCCAGTCTGTGTTTGAGGCTTGGGACTTAGCAAAGAGTCACTTTAGCCTAGAGTCAAAGATCTCTTTGTGCACAACAATGTTCAGGTACATTACCAGTAGCTATGGATCAGACTTGTTTACTGATCTCCCTGAAGAGATTTTTCTTGTTTGCTATGTGATTTATTTGAGACCGAAGACTGAATTGCTCATTTAAGGGCTTTAGAAAAATGTCTTTAATTTGCTGGATGAGCTTTCGTAGATGAATGATTATCAGTGTGTGGCTGATTGTATTTGTAGAGTTTGGGACAGGAGACAAAGTTTGTTTGCAATTTAATCTAAGAAATTATGTTCATGTGTGACAATCACCACTGCCACAGTATGTGTGACAAGTCAGCCCAGTCACCAGAATAAAATGTTGGCCTTGTAGGTATCTGCATATCACAGATGTTCTACATTTGTACATTTCGTTCATATGACATAGTTCAGAATCGGAGAAAATAATTGTCGGTGTTATCTTAGTTTGGATTTAAAGACTAAGAATGTATAAGAGAAAGCCTGCATTACACACTGGAGACATGGAGTTTGAATGATTTGAACGTTAACCAAGCAAGGAGGGTCTAATGAAATGATGCTATTGAATTGCATTCTGGGTAATGTAGGATCCAGTGGTTTTGGAGCTTGACTCATACTAGGAATGAGGGATTAAGTGTTAGTATGGTGACTTAAGATGGAGAAAGGAATGAAAGGCAAATGTAAAAATAATATCCAACACTAATTCAACAATTTCCCCTTCGTTGAAACCAAAAAGAAAACCTTACGCACCTTCACCAAAAGTTAACCCCCAAAAAACTGATCTAAAGCTTCACAACAAACGCTTTAAGAATAATGGATTTAATACAGACAGCTGACAGAATATGTTTGCTATTATAAATATCACTATTAAGTGTTCCAACGTATTATATTCTGTATTTCCCTGTGGTTTCTGTGTTCCTGATCACATCCCGGCTCCCTCCTTGAAGCTGAGCTGAGATTGAGCACTCTGGCAGAGAGGTAAATAAGGAGGGTGATTAAGGGGAATGAGGCGCGAGCCCTCGTTATGTTTGCGTCTTTTTTCTTTCTAATCAACATTAGTTCAGAGTCATTATTCCTCGGAAGCAATTGAGGCCTCCACACACTCATAACCTCGTCCATTACTCTTTGCCGCCAAGCAGGAGGGAAGAGACCAGAGGAGGAGGTGGAGAGGAAAGAGAAAGTCTAAGGAGAAGGATACGATGAGAGCAAAAGAAGTGCGTTATTTAAGTTATTTTTAGGGCAATTTGACATTTTTTTATTGACACAAAATAAGAGAAATTGAGGGAGCAAAGGTGAAGTTTATATTAATGTTCTGTGTAACTGTCAGGAACTTTCCTAACAGGTTTTTTAAGTTTTGTAATTCACATTTTATTCCTCCAAAGTCCTCCAAACTAAATGACAGAATAGCTACAGTGTTTGTCATTGCCTCCCAAAAGTGTTGGAAATGACTGTCACTGTTTTCTGATCTGCCTGTGCTGTAAATTGGATCTGTACAAGTTAGTGTTTTTATATTAACATGGATCAAATGACTACATGTAATGTAGAGAAGAATAAGTCACTTGTAGTGACAAACCTGGACTCTGAATTATCCGCAGCTCTATGGTACCTCTCAGTTCTATGAAGTGTTTTAGTGTCTTTAAGGTCATTTTGATTTTACAGCCATGACTTTAATACCGTTTTGATTCACTCCCACAGCTTTTATTTACCTTGTTTTCAACCACAGTAGTCAGTTGTTTTCTGTGATAAACCCACTGTACACAGTCTGCTCAGCA
This sequence comes from Epinephelus moara, assembly GCF_006386435.1. Lineage (NCBI taxonomy): Eukaryota > Metazoa > Chordata > Actinopteri > Perciformes > Serranidae > Epinephelus > Epinephelus moara. The sequence goes on from NC_065517.1 coordinate 17,661,987, forward strand.
TTAAACAGCAGGCAGACGAAGCTAACAACCAACTAGCAAAAGGAGTTTAGCATTCAGCAGCTAGAGACAGAGTTATTTTACTCAGAAGTTGGTGGAGACCAAAAACAGACTTAAAAGCAGCTTAAACGTTAGTCTCTTACACAGATGCCGATGACGTCAGATGATGTCATCTGTGGACATTCCCATAGGAAAGTTGTAATAGAACTAGTGCTGGCTCCCAGCAGCAGTGATGTGATTGGATCCAAATCCGTATACTTCCGTACTTCCTCGACCAACGGCTGATTAGCTTTGCCTTACACCTGCCTACCCCGGAATTGCTGTTCCCCGAATTGTTGTCCGTAGTACAACAGGAAAGGAAGTGTTCAGTGCATCGCAAAAAGAGATTAAAATGGATATGATGTAATTTAATTCAGCTATATTGCAGAGCTGCAACGTCCACAAGATTGGAGAAATTAAGGATTTACAGTGTGCCGTACCTATGGCAACGCCATCATGTGGTCTGGATATCCCCGTCCATTTCTATTACAAAACGAAAGACGAATGTCCCCAGACTCCCATTCCGAAGTAAGGGAGGCTGGTCACGCGAGACTACTTAAACACATACTTAGGCCACAAAATGACCGTTTTGGATATCAGCTACTCGCTCTGTGTTGCACTGAATTCATGAAGAAAATTTTATTTTCCTTTAATGCCTCCACGTTGAACGAAGAATCCTTCAATGGATAAAGTTGTTGATGACCTGAAGTAAGCATTACTATTTCAAAACACCAATGTACAAACTCTTACACAAGTCATGCAGTAAAATCCAAGCCTTGCTTATTCAGCCATATGCTCAGTACTTCCCAAAGACAAGCATTTTTGTTAAAACCTTACTATTTAATACATTTCTGTATGCCCCGGCAAGGGGACAGATTTGAACTCACTTGTGCATTCCACTGAGCTGAGTAAAACTGCACGCACTTGCCATGTGTTCACTCGTCCAGGCCTGAGACCGTTTAAGTGGAAGTGTTTTAAATAGTAAAGTTTTTAGCAAAATGTATGTTTGGAAAGTACTGAGCATACAACTTGGATTATACTCCACGAGTTTTGTGAGAGTTTGTGAATACATTTTTAAGCTTTCCTGCTGTTAAATGTGGCCCCCATTTACTTCAATTCATCAAGAAATTTCTCTGTTTTTTGGATTCTTCGTTCACTGTGGAAAGATGCGAGAAAAATTCAACGCATCACAGGGTGAGTAATTGATACACAAATGGTTATTTTGTGGATGAAGTATTTCTTTTAAATGTCAAGGCCTATGTGTCTCCTGGATGTGTAAATAGGCAACTTGGATACTTTAAAGTGACATGTCAGTGTTGTGTTTACAGCTTGATGTGCTGCCCCCAAGTGACCAAAAATCAGCTCAGTCAGGTTTAAGGTTTGGTTGAATTTAGGCACAGAAGTTACTTAGTTAAGGTTGGTTGCAGTAGTGGTGAGAAATAAACAAGCAATGCTCAATTTTGGTAGGAAATGATGAACGGACCTCTTTGACCCATCCATTTACCACAACACAGCTACAAAGTGGTTTTGCAACGCTGAAACATCACGCTACCTCTGCCTTTGCTCCTGACAGAAAAGTAATAATTCACAGGGAATTCAAATGTTGCCATGGGTCAATTTAAGCACCTGACACACATGACAGACGTTTTTCCTGTCAGAACAGTCTCCTTTATTGTAAAATTACCAATCTAACCCGAGTTGTCCTTCTTCTAAACACAAAGAGTTTAAATATGAAAAATCCAGCGATGAACACATCAAGACATTGCTCTGACAGTATGAAGAGGTGAAGTCAGACGCTCCTGCTCACCTGGAGCTGTTTGAGCCTGTGAGAGGAAGAAAGAGGTGGAAGAGAAGGTGAATGACAGAGGGATCGAAGCAGGGCGAATAATGTTACGGAAAAAGAGAAAAATATGGACACAGAGCAGGAAGTAGAAAAGAGGCGCATGATGAAAAAGTTGAGAATTGGACATCCTCCTGTGTGTGAAATCTGGAGGTCAAGAACACCAAAATGTATTTGAGTTGAATTTAGAAAAAGACACAGATGTTGTAAAACATGTTTTTGCATCATAAAGTGGAGCATCCAATCTGTTTATCTTTCCATCCACGTGTCTATCTGATTTTCATCTGCTGGAGAGATTCCTGATCCTCTCCCAACATCACTGAATTTGAAATCAGAATATCAAATCACTGCACAAATCACATGGAATCAGCCATCCAATCAGAGCGGCTGGCTGACGGTTGGCAGTGGAATTGCAGGCACACACACACACACACATGCACACACATGTATACATGGGAAAAATAAAACACTGTTGTGAGCTGCCACTTTAAGGAAACAGTAACAGTAAAGTAAAAAAAAAAAACTTTAGCAGCAAAAACTAATAATTGCAAAGCAGCCAATTAAATTGTGCGGGAGAGATGAAACCGCTCATATTTCCCCTGGTAATTTCATGCTCTAAACTCGCTTCCGTGCGCACATAAAAAGAGGAGAGAAAATATCATTTCAGAAGCTGACAGAACTCATTGTTCGTGGAATTTTAAATTCAAAAAAGTTAATAAAGGCGAGTGCGAGATGAAGGGAATTTGCATTTCTCAGATTAACAGCATGTAGAGCAGCGGCGGCGCGCGCAGCCTCGGGTCATCATTTAAGAAACCTTTGCATATTTTATTTAAGAGTGGCCCGGTTTGGAGCGTAATAAGACAGACAGATAATGATTAGAAGGTCGGGCCTGCAGGGCACAGCCGGGCTGGGCGCTGTAACGCTCTAATACCCAACACACACACACACACACACACACATACACACACACAAAGCGCAGCACAGCCTGTGCCGGCTCCTCTAATTGGCTGCTGATGGTTTATGAAATGTTTTCCAAAGGTTTTATTGTTGCTGTTGTTGTTGTTGTTGCTTTTATTGCTTTCATTATTTTAATGGAGGGTTCTGCTCGTGAGCATTGGTTTAGCTCAGAGCCACCTGGTTCTGCTAACATGCTCCTTTTTAATCAACGCAGAAAAACCCAAAATGGTCCAGAAGTATTGGATTGTGGCTACATGCTAAAAACGCTCATACTGTAGGTACCAGAAATGTTTACTGGCAAGATGGCAAACACCTCTGAAGCAACATTCAGAGTATGTGAAACTGGAATTCTTCTTGTCAAACAAATTCTTTTATACACCATGAAGACACTGAAGTGACATTGGATTTCTTTTATGTAATTAAAAGTTTAATTTATGTACCATCCATGTATTGAAAGATAGGCTGCCCATGAGTGATTTCTGGCTGATTTATTATCGTTATTAACCTGCAACACTAACTTTACAAAGCTGCACCACATTTCACAAACTCAGTTTTTGCATCAAGGACCAGCTGAGCTCAGTAGAAAATGTGTAGGACCACATGTGTTGGTGCCAACTACTGGATGCTCAGAGAATCTTTCAGTACTGATGTGACTTGTTGTGAAACTCTCAAACTATGAACATACACAGTGATGGACCTAAAATATTCAAGGCCCCAGACAACCCCCACCCCAAAGCAAATCCTATTAACTTGTATATTTATTGCATTTATTACTAACAAGAACAAGAGCTAATGAGAAATCAACACAAATAAACAACTAATAAACAATGTTCATGATAAACAAAAAGAGATAACCGTATGTGCAAATTCCGTCATCATCTTGATTGCGTAGGCGCCCCAGATGGCTTTTTTCTTTTCATTTTCTCCGACTGTAATGCTCTCCACATACACTCCACTGCACCATTTCCCCTGGGGTAGGCGGCTGCCTATGTCGCCTGTAGGAAGATCCACCACTGATCCTATAAATACATGGTCTCTTTCTTGCCTCAGATCTATTCAGAACCTCAGGATAAATTTCACAAATTTTGGAACAACTGAAACATATTTCCGGTTTGAGGATGTGAAGCAAAGAAGGCAAATGACAATCTAGTGATGCACTTGTCCATTCAGGCGTCGCAAGAGTTCATGTTTGTGTCTGAGTGAAGACGACTACTTTAAGTTTCCAGTTAATCACAAAGAAAATTACACCAAAACAACCCTAGTCATGTGATTTTGATAGCCAGCAGCTGAAACCAAACTTCTGCCTATAGTTCAAATTCGTCAAACAAAAGATCTTTCTCTTACCACGCAGTAGAGCATGTGGTAAAATAATCTAATTATTAGATGTTATTATTCGTCAAATGACCGACATTTCACGTTTCAGTCTCAGAATCAAGACACCTTTTGTTCTGCTGTTGGCAACTGTAACATCTGGAGTAAATCTGATAAGGAAGTCAAAGCTCTGTTAACAAAACAGTAACCTGTACTGTATCTACAAAGCAAAATCATCAATTAAGAATAATGTCACTGGTGAAGACGTGAACTTCACTGGTGCAACAGAACCACAGTAATGATCTTTTTTTGTGCTATTGTGCTCTCTATCTGGAGTCGTGGATCAATGCATCTTTTTGATCTCTCTCACTCCCATGTATACAATAGAGGTGCGTGTGTGTGTGTGTGTGTGTGTATGTGTGTGTATCCATGCCCGCGGGGGTGCGAGTATAATGATAGTATCTCACAGGCCCCTCCATGGGTTTGAGGCCTTATTATCAGAGCAGGTAAAGTAATTTCTCAGTTAGACCAATGTTCCACACTAATTCCTCCTCTATATGTGTATCCGTGTGTGTGTGTGTGTGTGTGTGTGTGTGTGTGTGTGTGTGTGTGTGTGTGTATAGGAGTATGTGTGTTTTTCTGTGCGTGCACACATCAAAGCAGTACAGAGAGATGAGCCTGATAGTATTTCTCTGATTAATTTAGTCATTTGGGATACTCTGTTAACTGGATTACACTCAGATGTGTTGATATGGCCACATGGCCCTGGGTTCTGTTTGAGCGTGTGTGTGTGTGTGTGTGTGTGTGTGTGTGTGTGTGTGTGTGTGTGTCCGTTCATGTTCGTGCGCATGCACATATGTGAGCATTTAACAATTATCAAAAAGCTCTGCGTTTCATTCCACTTGTGAGGTCCAGAGATCCTGCACTGACATGTGAAGACAGTCTGAGTGATGAGGGAGGGAGCTGCTTTAAAGTCACAGTACAGAAGAGGCTGTTCTTTTAATAGACTCACCTGTTACGTTATGAGAGTCTGTCAAAGTCATCCATGTGTCCCAGATAGTCTAATAATCAGAACAAAGTGCCGGTTTGTTTTTCTTCATTAATTCAGTCTGACATTCTGTCCATGTCATCCTTTTTCTTGTTGGGAGGGAGAGTTATTTTATTTTGTAGGAGCAGGTAACTTAAAGAGACAGTGACGTTAAAAACTAATTTTTCAAGTTCTAATCCTGAGTTTTAAACCATGTGTCAATTGTTGATTTATCTCACACAACATATTTAATATGTGTCTTCATTTTATAGTATATTTTTCACCAAAAACCCTCTGGTCTGGGTGTCATTATTGCTTGTCACCATTTTTGTGTCTATTTTTATTGCTCCCAGGCATAAGCCTGCGTTTGATTGTGTGTAGTATTTTGTGTGCACAATTATGACCGTATGCTCAAGGACCTCTCGTGGCAGTAATGTTCCACAACTGTTGAAAAAACTGTTTTATTGACAGATTTATATGGTCATTGACTGCTGACTCAACACTCCTCTTTTTTTAAAGGGATTTTTTGGGGGCTTTTCGCCTTTATTGAGTAGGACAGCTATAGCTTGAGGGCAGAGAGAGGGGGGATGGCATGCAGCAAAAGGCCATAAGCTGGAATTGCACCCACGGCCGCTGCAGCAAGGACACAGCCTTTGTACATAACCTGCTCTACCAGGTGAGCTAGTTGGCATCCCACCTCCATACTTCTTGTAATCGGCCAGTAGAACATACAAGTGATCAACAAAATCACAGAGCAGAAGCAAAGAGCAAAAGGCATTTCTGGCAATCGGCTCATCTAAAAACAACGAGCCTTACTTAGTCTGTTGCAGGCTGCATTTTGGTCTTCATTGTCGTGCCTCATCCCTGAAGTTTGGTCTCATTTTGAACCAGAGAATCTCCAGATTAATACCATACGTGATATGTTAATATCCGCTAAAGTTAGACATAATAGGAGATGAATTTGTCTCTACTTCTGTCAGGGCTTGACGCTAACCTTTTTCCTAAGGAGCACATGTGCTCCTAAGTTGAAAAAGTAAGGAGCGCACAAAGAACTTTAGGGGCACAATGTAAATTGATCAAATAATGTGTTTTCCGTAATAAACGTGATGCAAATAGACATTTACAAGCAAAATTATTTAATGAATTTGTATACAAAATGTACAGAAAGGTAAAATCATCAAGTTTTGAAAAAGTATTGCAATTTAATTTTGTCTTTAATGTTATTATCTTATATATATTATCTTTGCAATATGATTATCTTATATAATGTTATTACTATCCTAAAACATTCTCCAGGTCCTCTGAAACTCTGCAGGACTTATTTCCACCCTGCCCAGCAGCGGTACCGTGGCGAACGGTCCCTAACTGCGGGGAGAACGGAGCAGGCTTCCCCGGAGGTCCGCCGCTTAACCCGGTCCGTCTCCTCCACACTTTGACTTATTTCCACGCTGCCGACAGTGGGACTTATATTCATTGTGCCGACAGTGGCTTGGAAAACCGCCCATAACCGTGTCACACGGGGAAGAGGGAAGAGGGAAGGCGGCTGGAGTTCCTCCAACATTTGCGGTTAGATTATCATATTTTTTTATTGACAAAAATATAGGCTGCTTCGGCTGATTTTTTCATGCGCACATGTGCCCCTAAATATTTTTTACAGTTCGCACACACCTATTTTTAGTCGCAAATGCGAGTGAAACGCTCGCACTGTCGAGCCCTGTCTGTTATCTTCGCCGCCATCTTGACTGTGAGGGAGCCGGGAGGGATAATTCCACCCAGCGCAGTTGCACCACATTCATTGTCTAGTTCGGCAGCATTCGCTCTGAAGGCTGCTTTACAGTTGGAACAGGGCCACCTGGTGGAGATCTGTACTCTACAGGGTGCACTTTTCTAGTTTACGGATGTGGTTAGTTAACTATTAAAGGAAGATGCCTGTTTTTTTCAATGGGGTAACAGCCATTAATGACCACAACACCAGACACATATTTGAATTGCTGACGAAATTGGAGATGTCTGTGGTGATGGAGAGTCCAGCTAGACCATGGTTGTGGTCCTCTGTACATAGCCTACACTGTGTTGAGTAATTAAGATTTATCCATATATGAACACTAACATTTTATTCTATATAATATATATTATTACTATTTTTTTTAATCACATATTAGATCATATAGCGTCCACAGTAAGAAGTTCTCAAAAAAAAGTCATAAATACAGCTAATCTAGTCAGTTTATTTTATTTATTTACTGCTCATGTAGAGGATAATGGTGTTTATAGTATCATTGGAGACTGGAGACCAAATGCGACCACATAGGTCATTTTTACATGCAGAAATTATTATCCATATTTATGCTTATTGTTAGACTGCCAGTGGCTGTGGTAGTTGTTATCGCAGCAAAGGAGAAAGTTGGGTAAAGTCAGGAGTCAGAAAATCAGGAGTAGAGGTGGATGGGTCAAACAGCCAAAAAAGCAAAGGACTTTCACCCAGGAGACTAGTGTTCATATCCCGTGCGAAACCAAAAGTCAACATTGACTTATTTTAACAACCAAACGTAGCATATCGTATGTCAAGTGACATCTGTGACGTATGTGTTAGGTTAATTAGTAACAGATGATGTACTTACGTAAAGCCAAAGCATGATCTTTTCTCTACCCCTATCCAACCACGGGTATGTGCGCTAATTTAGGAAATACTCCAGTGGGTTGTATATAAAGGGTAGGAACATAAAACTGATGTGATCGTATGGGTTGGAAGACTTATTGTATCATTAATATCATGGGGTCCTCACTTTATATTTGAAATTCAATAAAGTTTGCAGTGTATTGTAAGCAGCCTGTATCTTGTATCTCAGTGGGGGTGTTCCCAAAATGCACTGTCTATTGAAAAAATGCATACCTCATTCCCCTATTGCTCTGTTTGCTTACAAAAATAATACAAAATGAAGAAAACCAGCGAGCCGTGTTGAGCAGATAATCATGACACAAAACCATCTGAGAAGAAATGTTTGAAAGAATTTGGGCTTTGTCTGTTCTTACTGTTTGAGAAGTGCAGCTACTGTACAGTTAGCTTGTCAGTCATGTGAGGCACTGTGAATGAACAGAATGTAATCTACGACATTGATGAGGCCTGGGTTGCAAGCAAATTAATTTGAACTGATTATGAATTTGTTCAGATTTGTTCAAACCACATTTTTTGAAAAGTGAGAGCTGTACCCTGAAACAGAAGAGGGAATCTTGTACCAAATAGACTTTGAATTGTGATTTGTCTAAGTCAGTTTGCTTAAGTCTTGTATTCACCCCAGCTGAGCTTCAGAGTGCACTTTTACATGGAACTAGAATGAAGATTTTCAGCCTTTAATTCTTACAGTGTAGTCACATTAGGAAATGATCACTTCTATGTCAGTTTGGACAAGAGGAATGATAATAGCAGCCAATAACTTTTAACCAACATATATGTACATACATACATACAGTACAAAGCAGCAACCTCCGGGGCTGAAAAATGAAACAAATTTGGAAGTGCAAAACACTGCACTTCTTTTAATGGCCACTTGAGGCTGGCTCCTAAAGTGAATTTATTCCCATAGACCCCCAGGTTAAAATGTTAAACGCCCAACTTTACGGCAGAAATAAACATGTTTACAGCCGGCTGCAAAAAACACTTTTGGGCTCTATTGCCAGGCCCACTGTCAGGGGGGGTCAAAGAGTACAGATGACCCCAGCCCAAGGCCAAGGGGGCCCCATGCAAAGGTCCATGGTTGACATTTAAATGGGATAAAGTGCAATAATTTACTTACTGACTTATATTACTGGCAGTACAAGTTATATGTATTTACATAATAAATACATTTATTTTTATCAATAAACACCCCCCCCCATGGGTATTGCAAAATGGTGCGGTCCATCTGATATGGGTCAGGTGTGTGATGCCCACAAGTGCCTAATGTAAACATGCGAGGTGTACTGCACCCTGATAAGCTAAATCAGAATGACTCACCAAAAATCAGGGTCACCTAAAAGAAAAGTCAGGGTGCAGAGAGAACAAGAAATGAAAGGAGCAGAGAGGCGAAAAATGTCTGGCAAAAAAACAACAACTTTGCAGCAGGTGAAGCTGATGGTGAGAACTGAGGCAGAGTAACTTTTAGCAGATAAAATCTGCTGTATCAGGCTCGGTTTTAAAGCTACAGTGGAGACACTGGTAAAATATTAAACCACAGGACCTAAGGCATCCATTGGTACCAACCATGTTATGCTATCTTGTCAGAAAGGGGGCCAAATACCGCTGAAAGTTAAGCTAAATTATGGCATGGGAAAAAGGAATATTGCCATTTTTCAAAATGGTGTATTCTGAAAATGTTGTCCCCTTGTCCATATTTCCTAACGGCTGGCCTGTCTATAGCTAATAGCAACATCCATGACATCTGTAGAGGGGGTGATCCACTACTTGCTCCTTCATAGCTCCACCCTCTCGTCCAAATATAAAGACCTATGGCTCCGAAATTCAAGATGGCGACAGCCAAACTAAATGGGAGTCAAAAAAACAGAGGGTGACAACACGGTAGCTACGTCCATTATTTTATGCAGTCTATGATACATACATAGTTTATTTTTCAAGGCCGGATGGAAGTGACAAATGTGTCTTTAAGTCCATTTGTCAGTAAATGTGTGAAAACAATTGTTGTGTGTAGGTTTGAGTTTGTGTGCAGTGTCAAGACGCATCATGACAGACAACCAGTGAAATGTAAAGAAAAAGAGAGGGAGAGAGAGAGCAGGGTTAGGATAACAGCGAGGGGTAGAGAGACACCGAGAACGAGAGCCAGCGAGCACAGAGAGATGGTAGAGTGGCCAGAGGGCAGTGTGCATTAGAGTAAGAGCCTGATTGGCTCTGACCTTCCTCACAGCCAGCTGTCAGCCTCTTACACACACACACACACACACACACACACACACAGAGCGTACAGCACACAGCCTGTTACGGCCCTGCAGGCTCTGATTACCATATCAGCACCGTCTCATTTGCATAAATCCCAGCACTCTTAATTAGGCTTCATCTCTCTCTTCCTCTCTTTACCTCACTCTCATTTTCTGCTCTTTCCCTCCACTTTTCCTGCTCTCTCTCTTCCTCCATTTGCTTGCAGATATGGGCTGGGGTTTAGGGTTAGAATTAGCAGATAGGAGGGTCCATGACTCCCAATTAGTTTAGTGCTGATTAGCCTAATGACAATTTCACTTCATCTACATGTATTAGCGCACCATATTCTTTTACCACTTCTGTTCACATAAACATTATCTGCAAGGAATGTTCTCTTTCAACTTCCCCCTCTCTCCCTCTTTATTTCGTCCTCTCTTTATTTTACAGGTGTTATGGTCAGAGAGGACAATGAGCTAATTATGCCTAGGAGTAAACTCTTGTACCTGCAGTAAATTAATGTGCAGGAGCATCCAGCAGCGCACCTTTACCTTCATGCAGCCATGTTGTGGTGGTGAAAGAAGTTGTTTTGGTGTATAATTATCTCATCATGGCTTACATCAAGGCCAGTAAAGATCCATAGTCAAAAGTTTGTTTATGTGCCAGCTAATCATCTGTCATACCACATTATATTGCAGCTTAATCAGAGGGGATTAGTGGTCCATATGCTGCCTACATGCTGTCAGAAACATAATGAATTTGAGGCCCATTACCCAAAAGTCTAATAAATATAATTGTAAAATTACAAACTGACTTTGCAGCGCCTGACATATATGCAAATATGTGATGTTTAGAGTGAGTAGAGCAGCAACTATCACATGGTATTGTTTGGAAATTAATATGAACAGGAATTTTCAATTAATGAATAAATTGCCTCCTAAATTATTGAAAGTTTGGTACATACAAAAACAATTTGTACTTCTCATCTTTATTCAGTTATTATACAGTAAAAAAATAGTTATGTTTGTCTTCATTTTTCAAATAAAAAACAATAGCCAGGTATGTTGTGTTGTTTTATCTTTAAATTATTGTATTAATATTGTAATTTTTACGAAGCAGAGACAGCTGAATGTGCAACAGTTGAACACAAATTGAGGAGTTTGTGTAGAGCACTTGAAGATAGCATTAATGTTGGTACTTGTGTTTGGCTCTAGCTTTACCAACAATATTTATACGTACAGAAACTCAAGTCTGTAAGTGGCAAATAAATGAAAGCTAGTTGTAGTTAGCCTAATAAGAAGCCAAAATGTTACGTCAGTTAAGTAGATGAGGATCTTTTATTTGAGCATGGTTGAAATTGCTTCTTTTTTCTTTTTTTACCAGAACTCACAGAATGTAAAAATAATAGTGTCACTACTGTGATGTCATTCATTGGTTTGTGGACTCCCATTTTGAGGCCTTGAGTTCAGCACTTTGGCCGTCGCCATCTTGGACTTTTGGAGTCAGAAGTGATCATATGTGGGCAAGCCAAAGACACTATTGGCAGACGGCTTGTCAATCAAAGCAGCTGCCCTTAATTTGGCTTCACTTTAGGCCTTAATAAAATGCAGATGTGTGATTTATCTTTAAATTCACCCCTGCTAACACTTGTCATGAGTGTTGAAATTAGCTACAGAGATCAAAACCGTTTTTGTATCAGGCCTTAAACATGTAAATTTCTGCTGTAAAGTTGGGCATTCTAACGTTGAGGTCTATGGCGACTGGTTTCTGGAGCCAGCCCCAAGTGGCCGTTCAGTGAACTGCAGTTTTTGGCACTTTTGCATTGGCTTCTATCCCTGGCAGTTGCTGCTTGCTAGAGCTGTGAACTTCCAACATGGCTGCAAAACAGCCTGTAATGCCGCGTGAGATCCATTTATAGGTATACAGAACAACGCTTTCATTGAGTATAAATCACATGCGGATCAAAGCTGAAATCCTAAATATTATAATCATCTGTATCCTATTTTTCCAAATTTTAAAACACTGCCGAGAAGCTGTCACAACTAGTTTGTGTGCTGAGTTTATTCAAAGAAGCAGAAAAAGTTAGTGCACATAAAAGTATCTCTCAAGTGAAGAAAAACTGTCAATCAGCAGAATACAACCTGACAGACCTGATCAACTTTTCTGCAGCATTTGGAGAGCATCTCCAACCACGCACATATGCAAGTTTCAGTCCACCATACAGGAGTTTATCACAACATGTGATCGAGTCTCATTCTTGACCCATCAACCTAAAAGCAAAACATTTCAGGTTTGTCTTTTAAGTGTTGCAAAGCAGAATTTTGTTGTAGTAGGATCATTAAATAATTTGCTTTTAGGTATTTGAACTAAATACTAACTAAACTAAATCATCTAACTAAATAATTTTAGCTGAACAGTGGCTTTGTTTTTAGCAAACACTTTCTTATGTTTGGTTTAAAGGACAATTCTGTATTGAATCTGGTTTGTGAATGTAGGCGCACAAATGAAAATGGATCAGGGGAACTAAATGATATTCAGCTTTGGTGCCTCACTCAGCCTGGGGCAACCCTGATCTGTAGACCTCCAATATGTCTGCCAGAGGGTGCGTTACATCACCCGAAAGCCCCCCAAAACTGCAGTGGACTCCAGGACTACGTTATAAGCCTAACTAGTGAAGGATCTAGAAGGTGGACTGGGACTTGAACACATGGCGAAAGTTCACTTGTACATGATCTCAAACTAAGATACATAACCAGATGGTTTTTGGGGGTTTAGCGTGGAACCAGGGGGTGCTCTGGGAGGCTGTCGAACCCCCGAACACTGAATCTCTCTGTGTGTACACCGTATGTGTGTGTGTTGTCAGAGGGAGGTGTGTAGGGGGGTTAAACACAGCTATATTCTGTAGATAACAGGATTAGCTGGGAAGCGGATAATAAGTTAGCATTTCCTCCCTGCGGCGCTCTCTCCTCTCTCCTCTCTCTAATCCTGCAGCTTTGATGTCCCTGCTCCCATCAGGTATCTGGGCTGCTCTGGCCCCGGGGCCTCGGGGCCTCCAAATGCTCAGACACTGTGTTGTGTGTGTATATGTGGGTGTGGGTGTCTGCATGTCTGTGTATGTGTGTGTGTGTGTGTGTGTGTTCAGTGTCCTCATTAGTTCTGCCTGTTTACTAAAGTTGGCTTCTTGGGATGAAATCTGCTGTGCGGCCGCTCTGCCAGAGATCTGCTCACTATTTACAACTCTCTCTCTCCCTGCCAGGATCTGACCCGGCAGAGAGCTGATGAAGCATCTTATTCTGGGCATGAAACATCTAAACAACAAGAATATGTTAAAAAACAAATCACAATTCAATTTCAACAAGCAAATTTAGAGCTGAGAAGAGATTTTGTTGGTACAATACTTTTTTTTTTTTTTTAGTTTTTTTTTCACTGCATTATTAATCATATTCCATATTGCACAGTTAGGAAATATCTAATTTTCCACCTTTGATAGATCTCTGCACCTGAGCTTTAACTGCAAGCCCCGTTTGGTTTTTCTATTTCACAGATCTTATATGATGCAAAGAAGCCCTGTGCTACCATTTCCCCCACAGTGTGATCTTGTCAGTGTGGAAATGCCTGTGAAACTGTCCAAAAAGTGACAGCACTTATTGTTTGTTCAAATGACATAGGTTCAAAACAACCTATGAGTCCATTCAACAAGGTTGAAGTAGTATGATGTTGGTATATGGTTGCCTGTACAAGACGTGACTTTGACTCTGAAAACCACAGTCAGTTTCTTTTAATCATGATTGTGATCTTTCACTAACCTTAAAGACGCAGATTAGAAACACTCATATATTATATTTTTGTGGGACGGTTTGGAAGACACTGACAAACAATCCCTTATAGCCCTGCTTCCATCAAACACTTTTGGTATGGTACCTTTGGAACCAACAGTAACCCTTCAGACATGGTACCTAGACCCTAGCCTCTCCACTGCAAACAGAACTGTTAAATGTGGGCGGGGTTGTTGTCACTCACTGCTCCGTCCAGCACTCACTTTATTTCCTTATTGGTGACCCAGATGGAAGCCTGCACCTCGTTTATCGTCCACAGAACGACGCTGCACGCCGACATTTTCAGAACAAAATAAAACATGCTGCAGTGAGAGTCTCTCTCCATGGGATATTTAAAAACAGCGGGGTTGTGCATTTAGTCCTTCACAGGCAAGCTCAGGGGTTTAGTGTTGCCGGAGCCAACAGGAACAACACTCTGTGAGGATTAGAATATATGCAGTTCATATTATCTGGTCGAACTTAATATATATAAACGCTTGACGATCCACTTATTACTAAAAGTGTGTGTCATATAAAAACCAAAGTGATGGTCAAAGTTGTTAAAGTGAAATTTAAGGTGTGCTGATGGATTCACATAGTCAACTCGTGCATTGAGTGACATTACAAGTTAATGATCCACCTTAAAAGTCAGTTGTCCCAGTGAATTCAGTTATGTTTTCTCAGACTCCAGCTGCTGTGAGAGGCAGCAAAACATCCTTTCATTTTATAGTTACAGTTTACTATTAAAACTCTCCACGGTATGAACAGTGGTTACATGAGCCTCAAAACCAGCCACAGCTCAGCCCTGAGCAGAGTGACCGTCCTCTACTGACCAATCAACAGACTGCAGTGTTCATAGCTCCACCTTTTAGTACCAGATCTGTGTGCTAGGTGTCCCAACAGAGGGGGGACCAAAAATGGGGACGGTACAGAATGGTTCTATACCATCCACAACTTTTCACAGTGGAAACGGAAAAAAAGCATACTGAACTGAACTGAACCTGACTGCTCGGTGGAAACGGGGCTTAACACTGTCAAAATATGCAGCCTCCTCATCCACTGCAGTGTCAGAGCATGGCTCCCATAGAAGGCTGTTGTAGAGCAATTCAGGGTTGTCTGGCATTGAACCACGCACGTTTGCCATCAGTTAATAAGTCATTCACATCATTACGTGTGTGCAAGCAGAAACACAAACTTTGTAATGTGAACACTATACTTCTTTTTACCTTGCAATCATTGATGTGGACAATAAAATTACTGAAGTGATAACTTCATAACTCAACAGTAGTAACATCCTGTCTCAGTGTACCACTGTTCAGTATTGTGCTACCTGATAAAACTTCAAACAGATCCTTTCCATGTCCTGTATTCAGAGTACAATCTGCACCCATCAAGTAGACGCTATAGGGTTCCAATTAAATACAGGATGAGATACCTGAATAGGTATAAAAAGCTCTTTCATCCCTCTATCAGTAATCTCCTAAACTCAGGACATAAGGAGGGTGTAAAATGAGGAGCGGTGTTGCATGTATTTAAATGCACTTTATGTCTGCACTTTTCTGTGTCTATTTCTGCACTATGTACGTATGTGTTTTTATGTGGCAACCTTTATGTTAAAGAGAAACTTCCCTTGGGACATAGTAATCTTGAATCTTGAAACCTGAGAATGTGTTACTCAAACTGATTCATTGTGTGCTTACTTAACTTTTACTAAAGAAATTTATTTTTTGATCTTTGGTCTTGATTTTGGTTTCCAAACAGATCATGGCTCTGTCCAGCAGAGACTGAGATGCAGCTGCTAGACAGAGCCATGATCTGTTTGAAAACAGATAACAAAGAAAACAAATGCGCATATTTAGATAAAAACATCAGTAAGCATCAGGTAATGTGTATTTTTTAATCTGGTAGAAGGATTTTTCAGTCAAAGTTAAAACAACAAAGATATTCCAGTAAGTAACTGTGCCCAGCCTAGAAACAGTCCTGTACATAGCCCCCCGCAACAGTATGCATTGTGTTTTTTTGGAATGATTACCTTTACTATTACAGTGTCTTTTTAATTGATGGTGATTGGTTAGCTTTGCTTTCATATAGCAGTTGCGAGTTACTTTCAAATGTGTAGCTCTATACAATCATGTGCTAACCTTACTAAATATGTCTTTGTGTCATCTGTTTCTCATGTTCACCAAAGTGATGAATGGCCTGATGATTTTACCTGCCATTGCCAACAGTATACTGGCATTTGGCTGGTGACGGGTGCTAATTTCAGACCCTGTGCCAGACACTGTGCTAGGCTAAGCTAACCAGCTCCTGGCTCCAGCTGCATATTGAATGGGCTGATATGGGAGTGGTATCTTCTCATCTAATTCTCCACAAGAAAGTGAATAAACTTATTTCCAAAAGTGTGAAACTGTTCCTTTAAAATTAAAATAAATTCTACACCACACAGGGAGGCAATCATGTCAGTGGCATAAACCTAAACTGTCCCTCTCTGTCGGGTTGTCCCTGCAGCGTATTCATGAGATAATGATAACATCCCAAAAGCAAATCCGTAAAAAGCCGTCCTCTTTCTCTGTAAGTGATGTCATAAATGCAGATTAGCTTCAACCTATATCTTAAACATCAGCGGACCAGATATCGACGTTATAGGGTCTCTATACTGTTGTCAGTCTGTTTACTTATGCTTCAATGTGTGACGGTGTGTGTGTGTGTGTGGTAGGAGGAGAGAAATTGAGTCTAGGAGTGTGTGAGTCTAATTAAAACGATGAAAATAATTACTGATACAGGCTGACAGACAGCCTCGCCCTCAGACATCCTCAGTAATTAGTTAATTAACCAAACGCAAATTAGCAGCAAGAATTAGTCAGCCAGGCTTAACGGAGAAGATGGTGAGCCCTCCTCTCGCTTTCTGCTTTGCTACTCTCTGCTCCGCCTTTGCTATCAGTGTGTGTGTGTGTGTGTGTGTGTGTGTGTGTGTGTGTGCTTGCAGAGCTTCACTAAACTGTTTTTAAAAAGTTAGAAATAGGGCACGTCTGCTTTATTACACTTTATCACTACTTTGCATGACACAGTCGCAACATGGTATGTAATATTTTTATGCCTAAGTCAATTCATTCAAATTAAAAAGTGATTTCAGGATAATGAGGCAGTAATTTTCTCAGTTTTTGCCTAACATAACAGGGTTACACAGTGTGACTGTTTGCATCTGTTTCCCTTCAAATCCCCCTAAACTTGTATGTGGTAATAAAAGTGCTAATTCAAAAAAAAAAAAAAAAAAAGATAGTGAGGCATTTTCTTGAAACTTGAAGCTGAAGTTTAACCATAAAGTCATCAAGGACAGAGCTTGTGTTCTCTCCACTGGAAAGAAGACATTTAAAGAATAGTAATAATCATACTTCCTCATCCCTCCAGCTCACATGATCCAAACAAGCCACTGTAGTTCCTCTGCAGCCCTGCAGGTCATAAGAACAACCCCTCAGATCTACCACACTGAAGTCAGAATGATTACGTGAGCAGGGATGAATATTCGCCCACTGTTGGCTCCAGCGGGCGAGTTGAGGCTCACTGCTGGAAGCGGCTGGTATCCCTCTTGTTAACACTCACTTTGACTCGCCTGTGGCTCATTTTAGTGAAAATCTGAGAGGAGACAATGCTCCGGCTGCACAACAACCCTCAGTCCTGACACAGTATGGCTATATACAGTATGTAGACATGTAAATAAAAGATGAGTCTTATATATATTTTTACAATGGTCAACAAATCCCCTGAAAGAACAGTATTGTCTGCAGCCAAAGCCTAAAATATCTTACTCCCCTGTGCCATAGAGCTCCATTATTGTCCCAAAACTAATCAGAAGCCTTTTTCCCACTGCACAAAAAACCCACAAATGCCCAGCTCAGACCAAAGATTCACGACGAGATGAGTTGATACAGGCAACTACTTGCAATGTGCCGGTTCTGGAACATAAGCTTTTCAGGCTTATTTTGTGGCTGAATATAATTTGTAGTTTCTTAAAATATGAATGAGGATAGTAAGACTGAGATACTTGCTACAGGTGCATTTGTAGTATTGATGAAACAGCGAAATCAGAAACAAAAAGACCATCAGATGGACTGTTCTAATTAATACGCCATAATAATATAAATAACCAGCACCAATTAATCAGTCCATGAGAATGTGTGTGTTTGGGGTGGGGGGGATGCGAGCACATACAGCCAGCAGCAGTAGCGACCCACAGTCCAACACCGGCACATCATGAGGACCGAAACAGAGGGCTTGGAGGGGACGAAGTAAGCGAACTGCGGTCGTTTTGACTTGACCAGCAGACTTTACAACAAGCCAACTGACAAACAGATGACGTGCTTTATGTTCTAAAACCAGCTGCCAGACATTTGACCAGCTGAGTCGCAGGTAACACCATCAGCCAGCTTGATTCAAACTCAGACCGGCCAGTTCGCACCGCTGCAACTTTGCTTTGCAATGTTCTAAAATGGTTTCGTCTCGTTGTGAATCTTTGGTCTGAACTGGGCTTAACACCTGCTAAAATTTGGGTTTCTAATTCAATGGGCAAGGTTATAATCAGCATTCACACCCGGGTCAAACGACAGTAGTTGCAGTCGTCACGGGTATTAATCAGCTCCAGCTCTGATCGGCTTCGATCGGCAGTGATGGAAATACAACACCCAGATGGATGCGTTAATTTTAGCCCTTTTGCTGGCGCAATGCAATGACTGCCCTGCAAAATACTATCCGTCTCCATCCAAGCAGCGCTCAAACATTGATCCAAATTAGTCCGTAGTCCGAGAGAGACTAAACAAGTAACAGATATTAAAAAGAAGAAACCACCGTAACATTTTCACCAGGCTCCATGCTGCTTTCTACGGTTTACTAAGCTGTTTTTCTGCAGGTGCGTGACATATGGAATATGACACCAAAAAAAACAAAACACACACGCAGGAGGGCATACTCATCTGCTGCAGAGCTGTGCACACAGCTGTTGTCTACTGGCAATGGGAAGGTAGTCGATGACCTATTTCATGAATTTCACATATAGCCTATTGATGAGAGCAAAAAATTAGAATTAGAAGGTAAAATAATCAAAATAAATAATTTAAAAAGGGACAGGCTGTTTTCTAAAAGTGTGTGAGAGGGGAATACTTAAAATTCAATTATTTCTAAAAATTATTTCGGAACATGGACTGACACATTTTCAGTCTGGTCTTTACATGTGATTTGGTGACAGTTAGAAAAATGATGAATATTGCCAGCATCATTCTTTTAAATAACTCTAAAGGCAACAACACTGTGTGTCAAAAAACAACCCAAACATTTGTTTTTGCAACTTGTGTCTCATACTTTTAAGTGACAAAAATGTGATGATATTACTGAGAGTATAAACATTCAGCAGTGGCATGACAGAAGGTCATACCATGGTCAGGCTGTAAGGTACAGAGAGTACTCTTCATGTTAACAGACAGAGCCATGCCTTCACCATAAAACCAGTGGGTGATTGACTTTTCAAAATGTCAAGACGGATATAAATAAAAAGTGAAATCAGGTCTATAGGCTGTTACAACAACTTTGATTGGCAGCTGGGGACTGACTGAGTCAGCACATAAGGGACCTTACAGCGCCAAAAAGTGGGAACAAACTCATTCACTAGTTTGGACTAGTTGTATGTATTTGTTTAAACATACAGGACAAGCTGTTGTGTTTTAGAACATTCATTTTATGTAGAATAAAATGTTCATAATACTGATGGAGTTTAGTCTAGTCAGAGCAGTTTGGGCAGTCGATGAGTTCAGAATTCTTAGAATTAAAAGTTATTGCACATTTAGACTACTGTACATGTGTTATGGCTATATGACACAGAATAAATTGTTTGTCAACACAGCCCAAATAAACTGGAAGTCATCATGTTCAGGATTGTCCCATCTGACAGGCTTTTACAGCTAGCTTCAGAGAGGCATACAGAAAGATGGATAGATAAATAAATATACATTATGTGCATCTGTGCATACATACATTTACACATATATGCATAGAGACATACATTTGTACATACTACACACATTGATGGAACAGTGAATAGTTCTGTCATACACGCAAGAATATATGTTCATCATTGTGTATAGCTGTGTGTGTGTGTGTGTGTGTGTGTGTGTGTGTGTGTGTGCGTCTGCGCATGCATGCTTGCTTGTAGCTCGAGGGTAAGGAGCCATGTGCACATTCAGGTCAGAGCTGTCAATCATGCCCAATCTGTTAGCTGAGTGTGTGAGTGTGTGTGTGGGTGTGGGTGTGTGTGTGTGTGTGTGTGTGTGTGTGTATTTGCGTGTGCGCACTGACTTATAAAAGTAACCTAAAACCAGCTATAATGGTAGGCACAAGAAAAGTATCAGGATTCTCCTTACATATCCTGTAAGGTAAAGCACAGTTTTAAAAAGAAATTGCAGTAAAGAGTCCAGATATTGTCTCAGTCACTAAAGGACAAATTTTGTTTCTCTTTTCGCACTGAAAGAAGTCATAAAGCTGACATCTGACATCAGAATTTGAGTGCACTTTGGTGCAGAGAGGATGTTGTGTTTTGTGCGAGTGAAATAATTTCTGTAAAAGTGGAGCATATAGGAGACATGAGTGAAAAGTTTTTTATGTCTCTGTCGGCGATAGCCATGGTCGGAGGCATTATGTTTTTGGGTTGTCTGTACGTACGTACATCCGCGTCTCAGTTTTGTGAATGTGATATCTTAAGAACACCTTGAGGGAATTTCTTCAAATTTGGCACAAACGTTCACTTGGACTTAGCAGTTTAACGATTGGATTTAGGTCGTCAGAGGTCAAGGTCACTGTTACCATCTGTCTCATTCTCATGAAAGGGATATCTCAAGAACGGCCTGAGGGAATTTCTTCCAATTTGGCACAAACGTTCACTTCAGGATTGAAGAGATCAGAATTCTGTGGTTGAAGGCCAAAGTTCAATGTCAGTGTGACCTCACAAAGTATGTTTTTGGCCATAACTAAAGAAAACACATGCCAGTTATGACAAAACTTCACACAAATGTCTAATAGGATAAAATAATGAAGTGATGACATTTTATATGCAAAAGGACAAAGGTCAACTTCACTGTGACATGATAATGTTCTGCAAAAAAACACTTTTCTGGCCATTAGTCAATGTCATAACTCAGGAACATTTGGTCAGACAATGAATAGGTGACACTAATCTTGGGTGTCCAACTTGAAACTGTGCTAGTTGTATAGATTTCTTGTGCTGCTGAGGGGGTGATGCATGTGAAGCACGCTGTTTTCACAGACATGGATGTAAACTGTGACTCCAATTTAGCTGGTTCGCGGAGGCTTACAATATGAAGCTGTAATTCTAGTTGTATTGACTAGTAGGCAATGTGACTAATTTGCACCGGACCTGCTGTGCATAGTTGTCATGCAGAAAATTCACGTGCAGATATTCTGTAGTTCCACACAGCAGTTTTGCACTAGTGAGAACCGGCTTCTAATTTTCTCATCAAACCAACAAAGCCCTGTGAGTGTTTTAAAACAGTGCTATTTTCATTTAAGTGTTGTTTACTACAGAGCCTGAGGTTTGCATCCTGTCTCCTACTAACAGTCATTGTTTGTGTCTATAAATGATGAAGGTGATCTCTCTGAAACCTTCACCAAGTACTTTTACTTGCCTAAACTTTAACACGACTTAACCACAGGTGCAGCAGATCAGAAAATGACACTTTGGAATACACTGACAAACTGATAACACTTTGTCGTTGAGGTATGAGGACTTGTTGGACTGAATAATTGATCTAAGAGAACGTGTCACCTACACGATGCTGTTGGTTCACATCCACTTGGATCTTTTGTTTACGCCATCTTCGTTCTCTTCCCATCTTTCCTGTCACACTCCACCGTGTATCGCTTAGCAGAACTAGAGTCGCTTTAAAACAGTCTGTAAACAGCACAGTTTCTCTGGTGGGAACGTCTGACTGTGTTTCCATTCGCTAAGCAGCCAGCAGCCAAAGAGCTGGCACAGTGGGATTCAAACTTTTTCTCCAGGGACCCACACTGGAAGCTCATCTACCCAAAACACAACACCAAAACCTAAAGTAATAATTTTTGACAGTAGCTAAAAATATGAGAAACAACCCCAGGGGAGTGAGTGTGTGTCAATATTTTTTCTGAACAGGATGAAAATGATTTCCTTTTCCTTCAGTTTTAAAATGTCATTTTTCTAAACTTTTGAACGAGGAGAGAGGCACACACATCATCGACATGAGAAATTGTATCTGGTACTGCACTGTGTAGCTTGCAATGGTAAACACACAGATATCTGATGAAGACCGCGAGCCGCGATGTAAAATGGCTGAATAAATATGTGGGAACACTGCTATGGCACTGGTAGACATTCTTCTGGTCTCACTTTCTCATGGAAATGACGCAGATATCTTTGGTACCTTATGTTTTGGCCTTGGCTGCTCTTTGATAATGATTACGAAGCTATATTTTAACCTTTAATCTAGTGGTCTGCTATGAAACAACAAATGCTGAATTTCTGTCTTGGTTTATTCAGATAGATTCTTTTCACATGTTTACTGTCCTCAAGCAGCCAGTTAAAGTCTCTGACTTTGAAGGAGGACGCATATACGTATCAATAAGTTATTACACAAGCACTGAAACGCACTTTGATTTGGCATTTGCTGGTAACTGGGTACATTAAAAACATAGATTGTATAAAACTAATGGACATAGCCATGGTGACATCACCCACTGGTTTGTGGACTCCCATTTTGAAACGTCATTGGCCTCATTTTGGCCATCGCCATCTTGGACTTTTGGAGCCCGAAGTGACCATATTTGGACTAAAAGTTGGAGCTGTTAAGGAGAAAGGGGTGGATCTGACTGAGAGCCTGAGGACACTATCCGCAGACAGCCTGTCACTCAACGTGGCCACACCCTTAATTATGCATAACTTTAAAGGGAAATTTCGGTTTATTTCAACCTGTCTCCTATCGTCCTAAATTTATTTCAAGTGACTAGTGACATAAAAATAATAATTAGCATGTTAGCCGTTAGCCTAGATACAGCCGGGGCGCATAGTAGCGTCAGACCTGTTAAAAGGTAAGTGAATGGGCATACTTCAAGTGCAAAGTTAGTCCACTAAACAAGCTGTTTTTCCACAAAGGCCGCCTCATATCGTTAGGATAAATGTCAGAGAACATATAGAAAACGACATGTAAACGTGTTGTCTTACCTTACCGGTGTGCTGCCATGTTTGTTTATCATCTAACTCTGCTTTCCAAAGCGCGGCCGAAATATCGCGAGAACAAGCAGCGATCTCATAGCGTGCCTGAACAAGCAGCAACAGCAGGAAGGATACACTGACTTAGAGCTTCGTGAAATTGAAGAACGGAGGAGGAGACAGAGAGAGACGCAACAGGTAGAGGACGAATGGCTGCTGCAAGGCTGCGTAGCTCTGGAGATTGGTGGTGTACTTGTGAGGAATGCCTCTGTTGCAAGGAATGGGACCGGTTGCAGCCTTATTTTCAAGGTCTGGATGTGACCGAGGACGAGACACCTCCACCTGGAGTAACGTTAGTATCCAGCTGGGCTTTATCTAGAGCTGGCGAGATATATTTCGGCCGGGCTTTGGAAAGCAGAGCTAGAGGGATAAACAAACACGGCACCACGCCGGTAAGGTAAGACAACACG